>NC_068358.1:134090955-134390955 GCF_020536995.1 Dreissena polymorpha | reverse complement strand
TGATCCCCGGGGCATTTGTCGTTATCGTTGTTTCTAAAGTATAGTTCCCGGGCTGAACAAAGTGAATATGGGGATGGCGGTTCATAGAAAATGGCGAATGAGCTGAAGTGTATTATTCTGGTATCCAATCTTCATTTACTATAAGTCATAAAGGCCAATCAAATAGCCTTTGGTATAAATGCTTACTCGAGATGGTTATAATAAGTTATGTTATGGCCACATACGCGCAAAAAGGAAGCTGTTAGTTTGAATATAAGGACTGATGGGTGCGTGTATGATTCATTTAGTTTTGAAAATAGAGTTTAATTGCTTTTGTTTGGTATGTATTTTAAGTTATATATGTAAGTACTAAGAAAATAAAAACATACCTCCGCTCAAAGATAAGAGTACTACCGAGCATAAACCTTCTGTCATTACAGACCGCGCGTTGATGGTCATTTTGAATAGTATTACATATTATTTAATTTGATTTTAAGCCTTTATTTCATATTTCATTTTACATTTGTGACCTATTTTAGTTGTTCATTCATCAATGTTTAGTTTGTTGCAATTTTTTCACTTCAATGTTCATGCGAAAATATAAATAAAACGCATATATATTCGATACGCTATTGGCAAATTGACAACCATTCTTATGTGACGGTTGTTAAGTCAAGCACTGCTGAGAGTGGCAGGATGGTTTTACAGGACAGGTTAGTCAAATAATTGCCTCATACTAGCTACACTGTTAATAAAATTCCGTAGTATATTCAATTAAAAGCATTATAACAGTGTTATAAACGTATGCACGATAAACGTTGGGCATTAACAACATATTTTTACGTGACCAAATGTACGTACGAATACAACGCGTCCTGTCGGCGGTTGTCTCATAGTCCGGACCGCATGTACAAAAATAGCTCCCCTCCGTGTTCGTACAACGTCCACCTTCACAAATATTACGCTGCTCCAAGCACTCATTTATATCTGTAATCATTTATGAAGATTATTCATAAATATTGTTTGAATGTATGAGCATTTTTTAAAACGTGTACCTTAAATAATATGCGCGAATATGGAAATCAAAAGCTGTTACCTGATGTATATATTGTACCAACAATATGTTATGTAGGTAAATTGTGTATTTGCAATGTCATTTATGTAACATTTATGCCCAAAAATATTTGTAACAGAGGTAAATACATTTAAATGTGGACAAACAATGGTCGCTTAACGCTTGTTATGGAGTAACACGCTTACCTTCGCAAACGCCTGTGACCTTGTTTAGGCGCTGCCCAGCCTGGCAGTCGCACAGGTACGAGCCGACTGTGTTTATGCAGGTTCCGCTCACGCACAGTCCAGGAATATACTTGCATTCGTCGATATCTGCAAATGAACTCGAAGTTTTTTTCGTGTGTTACGCATCTGCACATAGTATTTACGTAAGCAAACGCGTCTGTGCGGCGCATATACGGACTCGTTTATGCGGGGATTTCTAGGATAATGTAGAGACGATACTATGAGAAGTCGCGAAAAAGCCTATCCTGTCCTGTCCAAGTATTCATATGATTTACGAACTATTATATTAAATAGTCAGCAGACTTTTCTCAAAATGACGAATTTACCTACTTTTCACAAAATCACATATTTACCTGCTTACAATTATTGAACACTTATTGCATGCTGGTAACTGTAAATAAACAACCCTAATGTCATGGACGAGTTTGTTCCCTTTAGTATTATTTATTTTATTTTAAAGCGAGATTATACGATTTTGTCAAAAAAATATTAATTTATATAAAATGTGTAAAAAAACTAATTAAACATATATTTCAATATAAATTAAAATAATAGTTTATAAGAACATGTGTCGAAAAATGCGAAATTAGCCAGTTATTTAATTCTGAAATCGAAAATGTCTGTACTGTCGAATTCGCCAGCATGTAAATCATGCATGTACGATGTGAATCTAAATTTAGTCTAACGGTTCATTTTAAATTCCTGCAACGATATTATCAATTCATACGACACACGAACACTAACTAAAAAGACGAATGCGTCGGTTATTGTAGGAAAATATGCACGAAATATCTTCGTCACTATCGGCTCGGGGCGCTAATCTGTCTTTGCTGCATTTTATGAAATTTGTCTTCAATGTATATTTTGTCTTGCCTGTTTTGTGTTATAGTAACATATTTGATCAATATATTACAATTTAACACATATAAAAAATCGTATACTCTCGCTTTAATCTCTTGAATGGGTTGACTTTAAAGCCGATCACATGCCATTACGAAAGTGTTTACGCGAAATCACGACAGCGCGATAAACATAACGCGACAGTGCGATGACGCAGACATGTTACTAAGTTGGTAATAATTCGATATTACTTCGTGATATCCTCATCGTACTGTCGCGTTATTCTTATCGTTCTATCAAGTCGAATTTTCGTGATCGTGATGCCATGGTATCGCCTTTGTACCGTCGCGTAATTGTGTTCTTACTTACGCTTCTGATGGCTATGCACATGCTTACAATAAACACAACGGCCACGTGGTGGTGGTATTTTTACTCTAAAAAGGACAATTCGATTTAATATTTTTAAGCAAGGACCTATAAACGTGACAAATTTCTTACATTTTACGTTACGTTGGCATGGTCCCTGTTCATAAGAGTTAACGAAGATAGAAATTTTCGCAGCGGTTAAAAAAAAACAACATTTTATGCGAATTGGCACCGGAATGTTGCACTACGATGATGATAATAACGACAGCAGGATACAGTACGATGGCGATAAAGCGACATCAAGATGACTATAATGAAAAACGCGACAGCACGATGACGATAACGCGATAACACGATGAGTATAATGAGAAAACGCGATAGTACGATGACGATTACACGACAGCAAGATTACTATAATTAGAAAACTCGACAGTAAGATGACGATAACGCGACAGCGTGATGACTATAATGAGAAAAAAATGACAGTAGGATGACGATAAAGCGACAGCAAGATGACTATAATGAGAAAAAATGACAGTACGATGACGATAACGTGACAGCAAGATGACTATAATGAGAAAAAAATGACAGTGCGATGAGGATAACACGACAACAAGATGACTATAATGAGAAAACGCGATCGTACGTAGGCAAAAACGCGACAGCAAGATAGCTATAATGAGAAAACATGACGGTACGAAGACGATAACGCGACAGCAAGATGACTACAATGAGAACACATGACAGTACTATGACGATAACGCGATAACATGATATTAAATTTAAGTTCATCGTCGCCCTGTTGTAGTGCCGTGTCTACATCTTTGTAGAGACCTGTCTTCGTCATCGCACACTCGCGTTATCGTCGACAGTTTGCGTTATCATCATCTGTCGAGTACCGGCTTTAAAATCGATTCCGTCATAGAATGAGGACCTATGGGATTCCGTAGTTACTTGGGTAAGCAAGTACTTGGCGTCGTAAAATATAAGATATTGAGACTGCGTCCAGATGAGGGGTCTAACCCGGGACCGGTTATTTAAATCAGATCGCCAATCAAACTCCACTACAGTATACCAGACATTCCATTCTTTACCTGTTCTGACACTCGCCTTTATGTACATACCCTGACATGTGTTTTTGGCTAAGTTGACCATGTAGCCCCTCCTACAAGGGTGCGGCTGGGCTGGACACTCCTCGCAGGGGTCGCCCCACGCCATACCTTCCGTGGCACAGCACAGGTGCTTCGTGCAGATAACATTGGGGAGCTGGCCCCGGCACGTGTTGTCCGATAACTGCGTATAGCATGGACCGGTTCGCAGGTCTGAGGATATTCGGTGAGAAAACATGTGTTATACAAAAAGACTATGACAAGTTATGCACAATATAAACAAGTAAACAAACCCACCAAATGCAAGAAGGCGCCCACCTCAGACCCCAATGAACTTTTGCGAACCCTGTGGCAGTCAAGTTTTACACAGACCGTAACCATTTTTGGACTCGCCAGAGATATCATTAAAACAAATGTGGGTAATTTTTGTATGTTTTATTTGGACAAGAAATTAAGAGTTATACAGAGTGTACAAGGTTTCACTATAGCTCTAAAAGGAAAATTGCCCACCACCCTGCTGGTCAGCTTTGTAATGGACTGTTCAATGTTCTGAGCAAGTTTCTTGAAGATTGTTTTGGCAATCAATGTGAGATGTGTGTTCACAAGGTTTTACTTATTTTTTTTTAAAGGGGCCTTTTCACGTTTTGGTAAATTGACAAAATAAAAAAAATGTTTCAGATTCGCAAATTTTTGCTGTAGCTATGATATGTGTGAGGAAACAGTACCGGTTATACTGAACATTTACCATGCTCTAAAATATCTTTTGACGATTAAAAAAAACTGAAAATTGTAAAGCGTTGCAACGCGAAACGATTGAATAATTTGATGAGTTCTGTTGTTGTTGTTATATTTTGTGATATTACGAGGATTGCTTATATAAAGTATAAAATACATCGCTCCTTGTATGAGCACGGATTGCCGAGTGGTCTAATCGATAGTCTTTTACTCCAGGGGTCAGTGGTTTGAGCCCAGTTTAGGGTAACTTTGTTTTCTTTCTTTAATTGAATTCTTGTTTTTAACTGGAGCTTAATAGATTCAATGTTTACATTTATCAACATAAAGCCATTTGTGACAAACTTCAATACATGCCAACATCGGTGAAAAGGCCCCTTCAATCCATATATGAAAAATGCATCCATATATGAAAAATGCAAACCCCTTCTGGCGGCTTTGTTTTGTCAATGGACAGGGGCCATATTCGAAATCTGACATAACAACTGTTTTGACCAAGTTTCAGCAATATTCGGCAATAAATGTGGTCTCTAGACCACATGTGTTCTTAAACTAAATGCTTATGACTAACGACAAACCATGGACAATGATTATCCTAAAAGCTCAACAAAAGCATGCTTTCATGGAGCTAAATATAATGCTATTCAAACAAGATGTTCACTTATAACGTTCTTACTGTACAACGTACATGAATATATATTTTAATAATATTTGTGTGCATCAGTAAGTATAACAATAGTTTAGGCAATTAGTATTCATTAACTTTTCTATAAATTTGAAAGTTTTATTGATGTCATTTAACCAAAACACGAACGCATTCAACAGTTTACTTGGTGATCAACAATACGACTAAACATTAGACCAATACAGTATAACGGCTACTTTACCATTGTCGCATGTTCCACCGGAAAAGCCCGAAGGACATCGACACAAGTTCTTGGCCACACACACGCCTCCGTTCTGACACGGGGGATCACATAGGGAGCTGGTGGAACCTATCGAAAAAGAGAGATCACTTGAGAATCGTGTACTGTATATCTTTGGTGTATCCTGGAGTTTGCCAAAACAGTTTCTTAATTTAATTATTTCTTTTTCAAATATTTGTCAAATCATTTTGCATTAGTATCCATTACAACATGAACGTGTCCTCAGTGTAAATCAGGAATATACTTCGATCGAGAAATGAGTCAGTTGGCAATAAAAGTGATATCAATATCAATTAAGACGCTATTGTATTTGATGAACACCAGTGCGATACCTCCACGGTAAGGGTTCAAATCGACATATACGACCGGGTACCAGTAGCTACTCGCCCTATTTGACGCACAACAGTGAAATACCTCCCCGATAATGGTTGTTGAGCGACATATACGACCGGATATCAGAAGCTTCTCTACTCACATCAACTTCACCCACAGTAGGGCGATATCTCCCCGATAATTGTTTGTTAACGATATCAACGGCCGGGTACCAATAGAAACTAACCTCCACTGGAACCACAACACGACACTATTTTCCGGTAATGGCTTTTAAGCGATATCTAGGACCTGTTACTTGAAGCATATTACCTCCACTTGGTACACAATAAGGTGATATCTCTCCGGTGAAGCAGAGACAGAGACCCGGCCTCATGCACGTTCCACCACCTCCACAGCTTCCGCTGCACAACGCTGAAAATAGACGTTGAAAGTGGCATCAACTACATGTGTTGATAAGATACATGGGGACGCAACGAAAACAGAGATCTTTACATTTTACCAATAATTACAGTCTGAAACCAATGATTATGCAATCCCATGCATAACTAAAAGGTCATGAAGGTACACGCACAATTTCAGCACCGTACCTGCTTTAATAAATCAAAGCGCTGAAGACACTGAAGTTGTTCGCTGTTGTCGTCCTTGATTAGCTTGTGCGAATTGCACAGGCTAATCAGTGTGCACATGCTAATATTATTTGACATGCGTTAAGCCCCGTTTTCCCTGAAAGCAGCCAATATGTACAGATTTCAATGATAAACACTAGACTGGCCAATGCCGTCTTACAAGCTGGTGTATACACTCACTGCAGAAGTAGAGCAGAAGCATGTGTCGTCTGCAGTGCAGACAGGCATCGGTTTTCGCTCCTAGCATAGTGAGTTGCGGTTTTTACCGTAGCTAAGGCTTCTAAGCACATACTGATTTGCAAAATATGCTCTGTAAATTTAGTCGGCCGCTAACGCGATCAACTAAAAACACAATATTGAGTGGGAACAATTTTTTCTAGAAGCAGTTACCACGGACATGTATTCAAAGATCACATCTGTATAAACACAAGCTAAAGGTTAACATGCATGCTATGAAGGCGCAACATTTCAACACAATACGCCAATCATTTTTTTTTCTAATGTATTTTAGTTACAGTCACCTTGACCCAAACACGACTGGTCCCATATGCAATTCCAAGCAAGCTAGGTATGTAAGATACCTTCACACAATATTGATGCAATACCGCCATCTCGATTTAGGTTTTAGAGTGGAAACCAATTTGTTCCCCACCCATATATAATCACAAGCTAGGTCATCGTGCAAGCTTGCTTTATCGAATGTTACATCTAGATTTGCTCATATAAACTGAACATGTTGACCGGAAATAAACATTGACATCGACCCGAATGGCTTTAAATGAACAACCAGGCTACGCCTCTAAGTTACTTACAGACACAAGTCCCGTTATCCGAACTTTTTATTTGGCAGAAAGCAACCTTCTACTTTGGTTTATCAACGACCTTAACATTAACCCTAAACTATCATTTGCTAGGTCTCGATGCATGCTTGATGCATACAGAGTTTTATCGAGATTGGTCAATGCAACTATTAATGGGAAACTACCAGTTTGATTTCGCCAAACACCCTATTATAATAACCATGATTTATTAAGACTTTGTTGAAACCCACTATAAAAGTAAAAGTGGAGAAAATATCTCTAGATTAATAGTAATAAACGGTTACAGACTCTAATTAAATAAAAATTTCATAATTTATGGTGCATTATCAAAGAATACCTATTAATAAATATCGGTAATTCACATAAGACAATTAAAAGTGCGATTTCCATCATTAACTTCATGTAGTCAATCAAACCATGTGACTAAAATTCCTGCTCCGTATTTCTAGACATGAACACCACGAAACGTTTTAATTAACGGCAGCTAAAAAACAAACATGCGAAGAATACGAATGATATACAACAGGATCACATTATCACATATTACTATGATTATTTGATGTCGAGGCAAAATACAAATTCACTTGTTACGTCAAATTTACAAACCCCGAAATTTTGGTCTATTTTATAAAGTATTCGGGATGACCAGTACCACGATTCCCATAGAACTGATTTTTCACTTATATATTTGTTCAATATTTTATAGTTTCTTCAATACAATATTTATTTTAAAACATATCTTTTGTCATTACGATACCTGGTGAAACTCTGGAAACTAGGTTGGCACTTTTCATATTTCGTTTTAAATATAAATGCTTATTAAATCATATTTGAAAATCTGATGGCGTTTAATTTAAAGCTCAACCGAAAAACCCGCTTGCTTTGTTCACATGTATGAAAATGCTTTATTTATCCAAACAGGTTTCTTGAACATGAAAGAAAACTTTAAAAAAATGTTCAGTCGTTTCTTTATAAGACTGATAAAAATCACACAATATGTTAATTTTTAAATTACACGAGAATAAATAAATATTGGCTGGAATAATTCTCATGAAAACTACGCATCGAAGAAGAAATTTTTCCACTTTTTTGATATTGTTTAATTGTTCGTACTTATTTTCATCGGATTACTTGTTCGTATGTGTGTTGATTTGTACTTCTGCATTATAGAAGAATTGTGTTAACTATAAAGGAAAGTATTTCATTGGTAATTTAGTTTATTGTGCGTATTCGTTCACTTCGTAGTCAGATATGAGATGGTTGATACACTTTTGCAGGTTTAGATTCTACATTATTTTCCATTTTCTTATCATATCAGCATTCATATAATGTTTCACACGACTGCGTTTGATAGACTTTTACAAGTTATGCAAGCTTTTAGCATACAATGGCATATTATAGATATTGTGTTTATCTTTTTTATTTTGTCATTTTGTTAATTTGAATCACATATGAGTTTAAATATAATTGATATATCACTTGTTCCTAAAGAAGGTGAATCTTGCTGTTCTGAACATGGGCAGATCAAAAGTTTTAATGACTGTAATGTCCCAAATCACTTTATACATGTAGATGTTGCCATAATCTTGATGTCGTTCATTTTTAGCCAAAATTTCAATGATAGATGTGGTCTGGTAACATAGATTTAGCCAGTTGTTGTTTTGTTTTGCGGAACAATATATGAAACACCTGTTCCTGTACCAAGTTAGTGTTCATGTGACGTATGAAAAGATTTCTTTGCAGGAAATTAAAATGGAATAAAGTGCTCCAAACAAAAATAACAAGAATATCAGTGAAAATGATGGATGCTCCCCGATGATGCGCTTTGTCAATGTATGTGTTAATAAACACCTAAAAAATCTATTATTAGCCTCGGTGACCTTGACCTTGACCCCAGTGACCTCAAACCTCATCAAAAGGTAGTGGTCCATGCAAGGTACTTACATGCAAAATGTGAAAGCGATTGGTAAAGTATTGAAGGCGCTATGAGAAACTGTACCAAAGTGTGACAGAAGGAAGTCTATTATTAGCCTTAGTGACCTTGACCTTGACCCAAGTGACCTCAAACCTCATCAAAAGATAGAGGTCCATGCAATGTACCTACATGCCAAATATGAAAGCGATTGGTAAAGTATTGAAGGCGCTATGAGAAACTGTAGCAAAAGTGTGACATAAGTAAGTCTATTATTGGCCTCGGTGACCTTGACCTTGACCCCAGTGACCTCAAACCTCATCAAAAGGTAGATGTCCATGCAAGGTACCTACATGCCAAATATGTAAGCGATTGGTAAAGTATTGAAGGCGCTATGAGAAACGGTAGCAAAAGTGTGACAGAAGGATGTCTATTATTAATTAGCCTCGGTGACCTTGACCTTGACCCCAGTGACCTCAAACCTCATCAAAAGGTAGAGGTCCATGCAAGGTACCTACATGCCAAATATGAAAGCGATTGGTAAAGTATTGGAGGCGCTATGAGAAACGGTAGCAAAGGTGTGACGGAAGGAAGTAAGGAAGTAAGGAAGTAAGAAAGGAAGGACAAACTGGCAACTATATGCTCCGCCGAAATTGTATTTCGGGGAGAATAAAAACGAGCATTTTTGTATTTCTTTACCATACCACATCTAGCGTTGACAGTTTGGCTATTGCTATATTGAACATTACTTTGTATGTACTAACTTTATTTTATCGAAGTATTGTACGAAATATTCGTTGATTTGGAGTATTTATGTTACTTTAACTCTCGTTGTTTAAGAAAATGTATTGCTAAAGGTCTTGCTCCCTCGAAGGTCCAATAGAATGATTTATCGTTGCAACATGTGATTTTTGTTTTAATTCAAGTAATCAAATCTGAGCACCGTTTATTTTGAGGTATTAATTTTTAAGGTTTTTTGTCACATCCACTAACGTGTGTTTAATGTTGCAAATAAGTCATTTGTTTCGGGTTTTTTCTTCATCAATCGTTTGGTATTTCGCTATTTTATATTTCCAAACATTTAATTTCATCGTAACATTAAATGCACTTAAATATCATAAGTAAATAATAAACAGGGATGATAATAAAGGGCAACGTTTAAGTACACTTTTTTAAGATTAAGACTGTCCGACCTATGCACATTTTTAATTATTAAACCTTTAATAATTAAACTATTTGTATTTATTCGAAGATACTTTCGCCGGTTGAAATAAGTCCCTCCCAAATTTAAATCGTTCGTGACATTTTTACTTCAAATTTGTTATTTAAACAATCAAATTCTTTATTTTCAATATCCGCAAAACACAATAATCGCGATTTGTTTGTTGCGTTAAAGAGTTCTAAACATTCAATTAAAAATCGAACAATTTCTTTTTTCTCAGCAGTTTCATGCAACCTGAGTTATCAAATTCAATCATAAACAAGCTTTTATTACTGTGGTTGCAATTATTGCCTTGATCGTATTTTTGTACTCAATGTTCAATCAACGTTTGGATAATCAGCCTGTAAGGAATTCTTTGTTTGGTTTTGGAAATAACGCTAATATACTTAGTCTTTGCTATTTTAAATCCGTTATCCATATCTTTTCAAACAAAAAGTTAATTGAGTTGATAACATGTGATTTAAGGACATGTAAAATTATATTGTAAAATTCACTTGTTTTCCAGATACACAACACCATATTCGTATGAGTATAATATTCCTTAACATATCAGTCTGTTTTGTTATATAACTGTTATCCCCCGCCAAAGGCGGAGGGATATAGAAGTGGGCTCGTCCGTCCGTCAGTCTGTCCGTCCGTTGTCACAAAATGGTTTAAGACTTTATCTCAGAAACTATATAAGATATTAAAATGAAACGTCTTAGGTGTATAATATTAATGAGGAGAAGTGCCATGCACAAGAACCATAACCATACACTTCCTTAAATAAGAATTATAGCTCTTGTTGTGTTTTTGAATGATGATTTTTTTCAAGGCTGTATCTCAAATACCTTGCAAGATTTCAACATGAAACTTTATGGGTGCATTGATATTAATGAGGAGAAATGCAATGCTTCAGAACCATAACCCTTCACTTTCTTACATTAGATTTAGTACCCTTTGTTGTTTTTGTATGAAGAAACTTCTAGGGCTATATCTCAGATATAATACTATAATAATAATAATAACTTTATTTCATGAAGAATTCACATTTAGAAATAATTTCTTTTTAGTGTGGTCTTCAGTAACATAACACAAGTATATATTTTGAAACATGCATACGAACATACAAGGGATGATAAAAATATGCATATATGATACAAAAATCAATCTTTCAAAATAAATCAGACACATCACAACAAAGTATTAACATAAAGTATATCAATGCTTTTTTGTAGGTACTCTTTAAATTTTATTTTGAATGTAGTATTCGAAGACACATATCGGATGCTTATTGGAATGAAATACCATACGGTTCGTGCACGAAACAAAAACGCTCGTTTTCCATAATTTGTTCTAAGCGGAATAGATGATATATCAGTGTGGGTGGTGGATCTAAGAGTTTACACATTGTTTGAGATATGAATAATATTAGTCAAATAAGAGGGCATTGCGCCTATTACAAACTTATGAACAATAGATCCAATTAGGAAAGTACATATGTTATAAAATGTCAACCAACCAAGTTCTTTGAATATGGGAGCTGAAGGAGTTGAATATGGTTTATTCAGTATTATTTTTGCAGCTCGTTTTTGTATCGAATGTATTTTACGTAAGTGTGTCTGTGTTGCTGAGCACTATTATGCGCAACAATAATCCATAGTCGTTAATATATATGAGTTGTAAAATAGTTTCTTTGTTCAATAGTTTATAAAAGAGTTAACTCGTTTTAATAAGGCCAGTTTAAAGTTAAGTTTACGACATACACTGTTTATGTGCGATTGCCATGTAAGATGCTCATCAATCGTAACTCCTAGTGAATTAAATTCTTTGATTTGTTAAAGGATAATGCCATTAATATTTAGTCTAAGATTGTCAGTAGAACTACGAGCTTTTGATAAAATCATATATTTAGTTTTGTTTTGATGAATCGTCTGCGTAAATATCAAGTGTTAAGTTTTTAACGAAGGATGGGATATCATTAATGTAAATAAGAAATAAAATAGGTCCAAGTATAGAGCCTTGTGGTACACCGGTTTTGATATATTGAAACGACGATTTTCTGGAACCTAGTTGTATATACTGTCTTCTATTAGTGAGATAAGATTTCATCAAAGCAAGAGCATTGTCAGAAAAAAGGCACATGCTGAGTTTTTCAAGTAAAATGTCATGAACTTCTAAATCGAATGCTTTCCCCGGAGATCCAGAAAAATTGATCCAACCATGTAACCAAGAATCTACAATATATTGATTCTGGTTTCATGGTTGGACGAAATTTACAACATGATACAACATTTCAACATGAGCCTTCATGAGTGGGTATACATCAATGGGAAGAAGTGCCATGCACAAGAACCATAACCCTGCACTTTCTTAACTAAGAGTTATTGCCCTTTCTTGTTTTTGTGATTGTTACTTGTCAAGGCTTTATATCAGATACGTTACAAGATTTCAACATGAAACTTTATGGGTGTTTAGATATCAATGATTCAAAATTGCAATTTACAAAAAAAAACAAACCTTTATTTAAGTATTACCTATAAATTATCACCCTACACTTAATGGTTCAACGGGATTTTGCACCGATCTATAAACAAACTTTAGTTTGCGGGGGATATCAATTCAACGAATTTGCTTATTTAATACAGTAATAAAAATGTCGTTTTTGTAAGTCCCCAATTTGACAGAATTCTGAGGATGAATAATCAACCCACCTAAGGATATACTGATGACAAAAAGCTTCATATTACATTGGACAACTGTGCGTTATAAATCTCATACACAGTTGTGTATGAAGTACATAAATGTGGGGATGAAACCAAATCGTTTTTCGTTAAACAATGAAAATACGAATAGACACAAATAACATGCACCATTGAAGCTAACTTTCTAGTTTATAATGTAGACAATATCCAGCCATTCAACTTACTTTCAAACAACTTAGAAAACCAAAGATAGAAAACAGATGTTTATGAACCTGTCAAAACAACATTTCGAATCGCAGTGTATTATAGCAGATTATTTACAATAAGGTTTCAAGTGTACACTGAGGTAAAGTAAATCATTTAAGTTCTTTGAGATAAAAGAAACCTGGATTTCCATTTAACAGGCCCATAATTAAGAAACAAAAATGCTTGAATAGAGCGGATTGTGTGGAACATACACCTGTAATGCCCAAACAAAACCTACCAAAAAATATATAAATACAGAATAAGAAGAAGACGCATGAAAATAGGCATGCTATTGATTCAGCAATCCTCAATATTTCCTCAAGAAAATTAAGAAATGTTGGAATATCATTTCTTTCTAACGGATTAAAAATCATCCTTTCTAAAAAGTTAAGTAGAAATCAAAATCAAATATAATTTATCTTGTCGAATGGGAACGTTGAATGCAAAGTGAACACACGTGATTAATTATGAAAGACTGTCGGTAAAAAACAACAGCGTATTTAACCAGAGCCAAACAAAAACTAAGATACTCACATTGAAGCCGTGGAAAAAGATTCGTTAACGGATAAAAGAATATGGCTTCACCCAAACATACGTTAAGGTCATCATATATTACAAACATCGATCAATTTGATCCGTTTACAAGGTCTAATAGGAATAGACAACTTGAAGCTACCGATGCAATGTGCTAACAGACCATGAAGAGAGGGATAAATTTGTCACGAGTTGAGGAACTACCTCATTCCAAAACATCCTGAATATGTGAAGCTCACCTAAAGTTCACAGCAGGAAACCCGTTTAGAACGCCTGTCAATAATACAGGGAAAGCAACCGAAAATATGACGGATGTAGCAGTATAAGAATGAATTAATTTGTTGACGATGCATTCGCGATACAGCCGATTTACTAAATAAACTGAAAGAAATCTTACAACCAGTTCATAAAGGAGTGATTCTATTTTGTTCGATGTTGTAAAATTATACCCATAAAGATGTCTATCCTTTTCTGACGTTAGTTCAATTTGTTAAGATACTAATAACGTAAAAATGTAAACATGTAGCTTTCAGGTGTTTATAATTTGGATAAAGCCTATAAAAGGCGAAATATTAAATGTGAGGGAAGTTAAAGTGTTCTTTTTAGTCCCTGAATGGACACAATTCTGAGTAATCTCGTTAAGCAATTTGAAGTGATCTAAGCTGATTCGTTAGAACCATTTCTGAGAGTTCTTCAGAAAGCCCAAAAATGATGATGTTGTTGCGACGGCAACGCTGTTTTTAATTCATATAATTAGCATTATTATCCCCTCCGAAATTTCGGGGGGGGGATAAAGTAATCGGTCCCGTCCGTCTGTCCGTCCGTCCGAAACTTTGTCCAGAGCATAACTCGAAATATATATATTCAATGGATTTACTTTAAACTTAGAATATAAACAGATGGCAACTAGGAGAAGTGCAGTGACCAAGAACCATAACTCTATCTATCTTAGTTTTTGAATTATCTCCCTTTATATAATTTTAAAGTCAATTTTTGCCCGCAGCATAACTCTAAATCTACTGAAAGAATTTACTTGAAACTTGAAATATAAATAGATGGCGACTAGGAGAAGTGCAGTAACCAAGAACCATTACTTTGTCTACCTTAGTTTTTTTAATTATCTCCCTTTATATAATTTCAAAGTAAATTTTTGTCCGGAGCATAACTCTAAATCTACTCGAGGGATTTACTTGAAACCTGAAATATAAACAGATGGCAAGTAGGAGAAGTGCAGTGAACATGAACCATAACTCTATCGGCCGCAGTTTTTTAATTATCTCCCTTTATTTATTATTCTACTCTCTAAAACAAATGTTCTCATACAAGCAAACACATTTTGGCGGGATGGCCATGTTAACATGGCTCTTATTTGACTGCGAATTTGTTTTGACGGTAAAAAAGCTTTTTGCTTTGTTTCATCTTGGCATGTCTCTATTTGCTCCTCTATGTAACTTATCTTCTCTAAAGTAGCATTCTCCTTTTCCATGTCAAACAGCTTCCTTTCCAAAACGTAAAACTTAAAGAAGAAGATCGTTTTTTAATTTATGTTGTCTACTCTTATATCCTTCAAGGCGCAGTTCACACACGAACACAGACCTGTCACATTCTCGTTGAATGTGGCAAATTCTGTTTTAATGTATTGTTCCGACATGTTCGAATATTTATTGATAGGGTATGTATCAGCTTATTTACATTTCTTTATATTTTATTGTTTTAATTGTTCCTCTGATGTTGTTGTAGTTGTACTCGTTTTTGGTTCGCTTCTGCTTGTTTCGCAGAGTTTTCAATTTGCAATCTTTGGCATATCTGATTGACGACATCGAACGTGTGCTCTGTATAGTTGTATAATGGTTTGCATACTGTTGATAAGCAGGCCATGAAAACCTCGTACACTTTGTGTGAGTTATATTCTCTTTTTAATAGTTCTACAACATGGCTTTTGTGATCTATGTTATTTCCCCCTACTATAAATTATAATTAAAAAAATATATAAAGAAGGTCGGCAAAAGTTGTATTTTTCGCTTACCTTTTTTACTTCATGTCTAAGTATCAAATATAAATATAAATATATATATACCTTAATATTACGAACATGATTGAATATAACAAAAATGATTAAAAACAGAAAAATGAATATAAGTGTAAACATCATATACTAACGCAAAACACAACGTTTGCCCCCTTGCGGCACAGTCCATCCTCTACAACAGCGACGTCTGTTGGTGGGTCCGCAAACATTGGCACTGAAACGAAATACCGTACTGTTTAATGACGCTTCATATGCAACATATTTATGTCAATCATTTGGCATATTATATTCCAGTTGATCTAAAATATTAATCGCAAGCAAGGTAAGTGATCTAGTATTGCGAAAACATCAGAGTTGTGTAATTTGTTCGATTAATAAGATAATGAGCATAACGTGTATTTGCCAAAGGTTGTGTGTCCACTTAAACGTCAAACTACAATTGGACCAATCATGTATTCAACCATTTATCGACAAGTATAGAATACTGGTAGTGGTAGTAGACCGATTCAAACGATGAAAGTTTAAGTGGGGAAATGAAACATGCTTAAAATTCTACACAACTGATAAGGACAGAACACAATGCGGTTTTGAAGATATATATCGCATCGTGATTTCGCGTTCTCGCATCGTGATCTCGTGTTCTCGCGTTGTGAATTTGCTCCTCCGTATCTTGTTCTCGCGTTTTTGTCCTGAGGTTGACAAAGCGAAACAACGAGAAGCACAATCGGACCACATAAAAGTGCGTACAATTGGGTCCATATCAATATCATGACCGCTTCATGTTCTGTCAACAAGTTAACTAACCTCGCATCTTAACCGGATGACATTTTAAACTAGAAATGGCGCGGCAGAGGCCGACGCGTATCCTCACGCCGCATGTTTGACCCAAGGGGCGCCCCAGGGTTGGTAATGGGGCCATGCATATTTGAGATTGATTGTATTGTCATAGGAGATGTCCAGTATCAATTGGAAGTCAATCGGTGTAGAAATGAAGAAGTTAATGAAAAATAACATAAAACAAAAGATGTTTTTGTCAGAAACACAATGCCCCCTACTGCGCCGCTTTGATTTATTAAAAAAAATCATTTGGCGGGTTTATTAATTACCTCCCTTTAAAGCTTATTACTTCACTTTGATTTGTTGTTTTTTTACCTTTGACCTTAAAGGATGACCTTGAAATTGACCTTTCACCAGTTAAAATGTGCAGCTCCATGAGATACACATGCATGCCATCTATCTTCTAGTTGCTATCTTCAATTTTGCAAAAGTTATGGCCAATGTTAAGGTACATAACATAAAAAATGAGTGAAAATCTCTGACCCGGTCCAACTCTTACCCTCATAACTTTTGATCCAGTGGTCAGAACAAAATTCCATATAGTGCAGGGTCGCACATATGCTCATAGCTACCATGTGTGTAAGTTTCAAGGTTCTAGTGCTTATAGTGTAGGAGGAGATAGTGGCCAGGACGGACGGACGGCGGAGATAACTACAATATCCCCACGCTTTTCAAAAAGCATAGGGATAACAAAATGAAATAATGTTTGCTTTATCTTTATTGCGGTACATGTATTTAATTATACAAATGCTATCCAAATAAGTTGAAATAAGGCAAAACTAACCACAAATTTAAGACAAATATTGGACAAGTAATATTTCTTTCGGTTAAGTAAAATTGTGTTATCATCCTATCAGTTGACAAGTTAATAATTGTAAGTGACCACCCAGTTATCCCGGCGAAACAAACGCATCCCGCAAACACGACCGATTCGATAATGTGTAAGGAGGCTTCAAAACTGTAATAAACGCCTTTGAAAGGTCCGTGCAAAGCATTGAGAATTTTTAAACAGTTTAAATGGAGACAGATCCTCATCTTTAGCGATGAACTAATCACAAAAATAAGCATCAAGAAACATTTACCTCGTAGCATTTTAATCAAATTAAAAGAGAATATAATTGCATCTAAAATTTTAAAAAGGTTTATTATTCCTTAAAGCAACCAAATAACAGCCGTATGAAAAACGATAAAATGAACTACCGGTATATACAAGTATTAAATAAATCTGTTTTTGTTAATAATATTACATAACCCATGAACATACCAATTTATAATAATCCTAACGCATCTATGGAAAAAAGTCGTTATGCCATGTGTGAAACGACGGCTTAAATAGAACATGGAAATTTTGAAATCGAAATATGGGACGGCCTGAAAACACTACCACATGTACATCTCATCAGAACTTAACAACGGAAGTCAAAGACGAAAAACGGATAACAAACAAGCACATCATGAATTATGATTTACTCACTCGCATGATTCAACAGAATACAGTAATAATTCAACTATATCCACATTTGCTTTGGAGGGACAAAGTATATTTCTTCAAATATATCTAGATTTGTATCGGTGTAAAGTTCAACTGTTATTTCAATGTTACTAACTTCGTTCGTATTTTGAAGTTCAAAACCCTTTACACACAAAGGGATAATGCATATGTTTTTTTTTCCATAATATATGTATACTATATCAATGAAGACAGGAAGCGTGTTGTTTGCAGCGTAGTTTGCAAATAAAAACCAAATTCTTCATTAAGTCCGTCTTCCTCATTTACACTATCATATAACTAATTTTTAGTCATGTTAGTGGGTGTTTTGTATGCGCTTTGGTATTGCGACGTATCGTTTGGTAAGTTATCTTGATAATCGTGTCACAAGCTTTAACACATCTTCCAGAAATAAAAAACAATATTTTTCGCCGGCTGAAAGGGATCTCTGTCTGTCCTACAAATGTGCTGCCTTCGGTTTATATAACGGTCATGTTGGGTTTTGTTGACTCCTGCCACGATTTGAGATGTATTATTGTAATGCATATGTCTTCAAAGGCTCTCCTGATATACGAACATCTGCCTATGTCATTGTCTTTAATGGGTGCTCGCGGTTTGGTTTGTATGGAAGTCTTAACAATATTTTGTTTATATTTTGGGAGCTTCTTCTACTAATTGTAACAGACTGGGATACATCGACATTTTATCAGCTTTAAAATTCAATTTATCAAGCAATCGCGCAAAACGTCATTGAGTTTTTCTCTTCGAACGGCAAAACCAAATTTCGGTTACTAAAATATCCGATGTTTCAGATTCTCCACCGAATATATTTATACACGTGTAAGTAAATCGTGCGGTATTACGCGGCATTATTAATGCAAATCGTAGCGTTGGCATATTCCGATCGCCTACAGAAGGTAATAAATGTAAAATTACATTGCCTAAGTTCCACATCACGTATTTGCTATTGGTTTGAGAAAGAGCTGCACATATTGAACACCTCGCTCGGATACAAGCCATGTTCCTACTTTTTAAGGAATTATCGAACGGAAACCCCCTATTTGAAAATAAATGTTTAACCCCCATGTATTAATGTCTCTGTACTAATGCCAGACACAAATTAATCTTCAAACGAAATTTTCTGGGAAAGAATTTACACAGAATTAACACAGACCGTTTTAGATTGATAATAAAACCCAGTTTCATATTTCGGTTAATCTTTGTTTAGATGTATCTGAAAAACATACTGAATCATGATTTAATTATTGAAGCGAAATACGGAGATGAGAATAGTTATTGCAATATTGCAAAGCAAGAATGCACTTACGCATCTGTATAACTTGATTAGGAGTAGGGCATAATACATTTTACAAAGAGAACGTTAGAAAGCCATGTGTTAATTATCGATATGTCAAAGCTATAAAATACTGGATAAAAATATTTCGTGAACAATATGATACCGATGACAGAGTTTTTTATACAATGAAATCAAAAGATTACACAGTGTAGTCAGACAAAAGTTACCTTATGTTCAAATGTTGAGAAACATTAAACAACTAATGTGTTACTAAAGAATCTTACTTCGAGGGGCGGCAATATTGATGCTTTGTGTAAAATGTCAATACATTTTAGATATCTATATACAAACTTGGGAACTTTCATATCGTGACAGAAATGTATGTAAAATTTACCCCAACTGAATAGCGTAAAAAAGCAATATGACACATCTGCCTCCTTACAGTTTTGCTGGGTTGCTAGATTGTGTGCTGACATCATGTAATTTGCTATTTAACCCATTTATGCCAAGCGTCCAGAAAAAAAAGGCCTTGGCAAACAGCATAGACCCAGATGAGACGACGCTCATCAGGGTCTGCGCTGTTTGCTTAAAGGAATTTCTGTAAGAAATATTCTAAATATATAAATAAATATACTAGTCATCCCTAATTTTGGAAATAAATTGATCCAATTAAGAAGGATGGGAGAGTCTACTAGGCATAAATGGGTTAATATACATGAGAAGTTAAACATTGGTAGGTAAAGGAATTTATGTACTAATTGGTACATAAGGATATGTCATTAATCGAAATTTTGTTTTTGCTTCTACAAGTGAGTAAAGAATTATGTATAACCCGTGTGACACATTTACCAGAGATGATTATACATAAAAACATATGTGAAATGTTATTGTTATTCAGCGGTGTTCTGTTGCTAGTATTAGTATAAATTTAGGCACAGGACGAGCGCTTGAAAACAGCAACACGTAATTTCATCTGGGTCACCCTGCAAGTTATATTAAAAAGTATATAGACTATGATGGTTTAATTTAAAAGATCGATAGCAGCAACAGGTAAGCAGATGAAACGGTAAAAAGCATGGAATTTGATTACACCATACGTATTCAATACTTTGACACAGATGTGACACATCCGTTTGTTGTATACCGATACCACTAAGGTAACTTAGTCATTGTAACAATATAAATAACAAGATATGTCCCAGACGCTGATGCCAAAACGACTCATATTTTGGACAGAAACCAATTCACCACACAGTTGAAGTGAAGTGGGTTTTCGTTCATGTCAAAAAAGTATGGCCTTCAATAAATATTATTGCTATCGGTTATGTGACTTTCCTTTGGTCGCCATTGAGAAAACATCTCGGACCATTGATTATTCGAACGCCCTATGAAAACGTACATGATCCAAATTATATCTCAGACATCAAAATCTTAACACGGAATAAACGAGCTTTCAATGACCATATATGACCACAAGAAACCTCAACATTTGTAATTCACGAAAAAAAACTTGTACGTCAATTTTTCAGCAAGTTAAACACACAAAAAACATGTACGCGTATTTGTGCATATGAATCTGAAATAATACGGATAACATGTTTATAGAAAACAAAACAGTGTAGATTGGACAGCTGGAGAAGTTGATAAAAGACACGATATTATAAATGAGTCGCAATAAAACACAACACAATTCAAATATCAATAAAAATGAACAGAAACTTCATAAATATAATTTCACTAGTTATTTAACGCTATCCAAATGAAGATGGGACGCGATCTCAACACGCATTTGTACGTTTTTATCGACAAGTGCCCAGTGATTAGTCTATTTGCAACGCAAATAGGCTTTTGTAATACCGCATTTCAAAATCACAGGGGAAACGGTTGTCCTTTTCCAAGCCGTCCATGATTTTAGGCAAACGAAATAATTATTTAATATAGTATTTCGTTATTCTTACATTTTTTATTTAGAAACTTTTTGCTAACATTTTCTTCCAAGAACATTGCTTACGCCATTTTTAGTGAATTTTTCTATGAACTTTTTACGTGAAAAACGTTCTTAGAAACTAAAACAAATTTCGTTCGTAAACCAATTCTGTTATTTGCAAAAGCGAATTATTTTTTAGAAAATTATCAATCTACAAGGCAAATTTAAAATAATTACGTCCCTTGAAAACAAAGGGAGACAATTATATTACTGCTTCATGCAAGGTAGGGGACTTTTATTGCTTGGAAATAGTCTTGTTCTTCATAAAAAATATTTTTGATAGCCTTTTACATTTTACTAAACCTTTAACATTTACTTCCCTGTGTCTTACAAAAAGACTTTCAACGCCATCGGCGCTCTCGTTGAGCTTAGAAATTGCTATTTAAAAAGCTACTTTGTTGGCAAAGGTGATATCATTGCGTGAATAAAAACAACATGCTGTTCATAACAAACTATGGGTAAGATAGATCTTTACTATCTTCAGATCTAGTGATTTTGTCACATTTATTCATAGATGTGTTCCAACAACTTATGTAATTGTGTAAATGTAAATCCATAAATGTACGCAACATTTACTGGTGGACATTCTACTGTTGTTGTAAGTTTGCATTTTGTCAAGTCATTTAACTCATTTAGTCATGGCTGTGTGTATTTCGTACGTGCTTTGTATTCCGACGTATGGTATGGTAATTTATCTTTTGCCACAAAAACGGGGTTTTGTGTAACAAAGATGTCCCCCTTAATGGCGAAACTGGGGTTGCAGTTTAATTTTCTCCCGATTTATTTATTAAAACAAAGTAATAATTACAATTTGAAAGTATGGAAACGTTTACTTGTTTTGGGGGTGGTCTAGCCAATAGTTTTCACACCGATAACACTGCGGCCTTCGTTTAATATAACGGTCATATTATGTTTTTTTGAGAACTGCCACAATTTGAGATGGATTATTTGTATGCATAATGTCTTCAAAGGCTTTCCTGATATAGGAACATCTGCCAATGTCATTGTATTTAATGGATGCTTGCTATTTGGATTGTGTGGAAGTTTTAACTATATTTTGTTTAGATTTCGGAGCTTCTACTACTATTTGCAACAGACTGGGATACCTTGACATTCGATCAGCTTCAAAATACAATTAATCGAGCAATCGCGCAAAACTTCAAAGAGTTCAAGATTTTCAACCGAAGTTATTTATACATGTGTAAGTAAAGCGTGCGAAATCATTCATGCAAATCGTGATGTTGGCATTTTTCGATCACTTACAGAAGGTAATAAATGTAAGTTCCACAACACGTATTTACCAAAGATTTGTGAAGGAGCTGCAAATGTTAAACACCTGGCTCTGAGGCAAACCATGTTCCTATTTTTAAGAAATGATCGAACGGAAAACCCCCATTTAAAACCCCCCATGCATTACTGCCTCTGTTCTAATTCCAGACACAAAATAAATCTTCAAAAGAGATTTTTTGTGAAAGAATTTACACAGAATTAACACAGCCCGTAACAATATCGTTTAAGATTTATAGTTAAACACAGTTTCCGATTTCAATTAATCTGTGTTAGGATGTATTTGAAAAACATACTGAGTCATGGTTTAATTATTGAAGAGATTGTTTATGCGGAGATTAGAATAGTTATTGCAAAGCAAGAAATCATTTACGCTTCTGTTGATTTTTTGTCGGAGTAAGACAAAATATATTTTACGGGGAGCACGGTAGAAAGCCGTGTGTTAATAATCGATATACCAAAGCTATAAAATACTGGATTAAAAATATTTCGTGTACAATAGAATACCAATGACACAGTTTTGTGTATTATACCTCACTTTTATTCAAAATGCTTAACTCCCATAGGCCATCGTGACATAGAAATAATGTCAGACCCAGCGGGAAAAAAATTACTGTCCAAAAAATATTGTCGATCGCTACCTTAGCAATGACGTGCGGAATTACTGTGAAATGACGTCATTTTGTTTACGAAATGACGTCATTATTCCAGCGAAATTCTCCAGTTAAGCTCCTTTGCAATATAAATAAACGGTTAAAAAAAAACATAAAATAAAAAGAAAATGTGTTGGATTCGGTGGAATATCGATTTTAAAGGGATCTTTTCACGCTTTGGTAAATTGACAAAATTGAAAAAAGTTGTTTCAGATTCGTAAGTTTTCGTTTTAGTTATGATATTTGTGAGGAAACAGTAATACTGAACATTAACCATGCTCTAATATAGCCATTATATGCATCTTTTGACGATTTTAAAACCTAAAAATTATAAAGCGTTGCAACGCGAAACGATTGAATAATTTGGAGAGTTCTGTTTTTGTCGTTAAATTTTGTGAAACTACGAAGATTGCTTATATAAGGTATAAAATACGTCAAGTATGTATACTCGGCGGAATAGCTCAGTTGGCTAAAGCGTTTTTACTTCAGGACTCTGGCAGGACTCCAGGGGTCACTGGTTCGAAACCTGCTCCGGGCAATGTTCTTTTCCTTTTTTTAATTTTATTATTGATTTTTTACTGGAGCTTTTACGATCCAATGTTTACATTTATCAATATAAAGCATTTAATGAATAAGTTTAAAAAATGCCAAAATCTGTGAAAAGGCCCCTTTAATTCAATCGTGTTCACATAAATTGTTCATGTTTGAATGTTATTTTTCCGGTTTAATAAAATAAATAATTCATTTCTGACAGGAAGACAGTAAATTTGTCAACTTTCGGAAAAAAACTGTCAAACTCGGCTTCGCCTAGGTTGACAGTACAAGTTTCCTCAAGTTGACAAATTTACTGTCACCCTTTCAGACAAGTAATATTCATATAATATTACAGTGCAGTAAGAAAAAAGTTGCCATATGTTTAAATGTTAAGACAAATTATGAGAACCAATGTGTTTCTAACGAATCTTACTTCGAGGGGCGGCGATGTTGATGTTGTTTTTTTGTAAAACGTCAATGAATTTTAGATATTGATATACAAACTTGGGCTTTGGAACTTTCATAACGAGAAAGTAATGTATGTAAAATTTACCAACTGTATAGAGTATAAAAGCAATATGACGCATCTGACTCTTCACAGTTTTTCTGTGTTGCGATTCCGTTTACTTACATCATGTGTAATTC
The DNA here is from genome assembly GCF_020536995.1 of Dreissena polymorpha. NCBI lineage: Eukaryota > Metazoa > Mollusca > Bivalvia > Myida > Dreissenidae > Dreissena > Dreissena polymorpha. The sequence continues at coordinate 134,366,568 of NC_068358.1, read as the reverse complement.
GCTATTTCAAGGGGCCGTGCAACAGAGTTCACGTTATGGTAAATTAAACAAGAAATATCTTTAAAAAAAGATATACGGCGTAAATTGTTTAATGAATGAGATCAAGGATAGCGTATGTCTTTTTCTGTGCAGTTCTTAGCTGCATCACACGCAGTACGGGATGTTACGCGGAGTTTTCGCGGCTTATTTTACATTATAACATATTTCTGGTCATAAACCTATAGATACAAAACAGAAAACCAAAAGAAGAATGGAAGTGAAATTTAAACATATGAGTCAACCGGCCACACGAGAAGTATCCGTATTTATAGGCGCGTTCTTCAAACAAACCTGTTTTAGTGGTTTGTCGGGCATTGCTATTTGATTAGATTATTAACAGTATCGAGAATCATCGTGCTCGTGCTTAAAGTGATATTATGGGCATTTTGCACTGTTGAATTGAGATGAAAAGAATTAACAGGTCAAAATAGTTAGTTAAAATGTGGTTACTGATCAATTATCTGCAACTCACCTTGCTACCAGTTGTTTATAAAAATATATTTTATATTCGATATTCTTACGTGACCCACCCAGTCCTGTAAGCCGAAATGATCCGTAAAACAATATTGTGTCTTTGTGTCGTATGAACAAATCTGCACTAAAACTAAATTTAGGTTCAACTCGTAAACGCATGATCAGTTGTCAAACGAAAGTACGGTTGATATTCAAATGCATTATTTTTCTCTTTCTGGTATATTGTTTTAGTATGTTGATGCTGCATGAATTAATATAAGTGTATATGAAGTAGAAACATCAAAAATAATCAACGGTTGCGATAGACACCTATAAACTGTTACATGCTCATAATATCACTTTAGTACATTAGGCAATATGGTGGACTAATTATTGTTAAACTTATCAAAAATAATATTTATCATTGTATTGTTGAAAACACATTAAGAATCTATTATTGACATACCATAATTATATTGCTGAATATCTTCATTTAACATATTTCTGGTCTAAAGAAAATTCCAGGTCACCTAGTTCACGGATAGCGTCTTTATTATATAACGATTATTTTACTGGCCGCGAACTCCGGTGATGGCCTGTATATAAACTCTGAATGTCCGCGAATTGACCCGAAAACTCGCGGGTTGAAATGCAATGCTTTAAAGTGAGGCCTCGCTTCCACTGCTCTTTATACTTTTACATGTTAACATGTTGACAGGAATATGGAAGTAAGTACTAAATATGAGAACATAGCCTTTTAAGTATAAACGCTTTTGCGCTGGTAATACTCTGAAAATAAAAGGTGTACGCACAAACTGTATTGATGTCGAGAATTGAGTGTAAAACTGTTCTATCTATTAAGCCTTTTCATTAGAGATAAAATTGTTTCATACAGTAAAACAGTGTTACAAAGACGCGGATATGTGTCCAATGTTCTGGTGGTATACTCAAATCAGCCAATGGAATAAATGAAGTGTATTCATTCGTACCTAGCCGCGGGAAATTTTATTTGAATTGTATTGGACACTTACAAAGGTCAGGCTAAGGTGAAAAGCTGGCTTAATACAGCTTACGCCGAAAAAAGTTGTTCCAGATTCGCAATTTTTTGTTTTAGTTATGATATTTTTGAGGAAAAAGTATTTTTGATCATTTACCATGCTCTTAAATATCTATTACATGCATCTTTTGATGATTTGAAAACCTGAACAATATAAAGAGTCGTGCGACGCGAAACGATTGAATAATTTGGAAAGTTTTGTTGTTGTCGTTTTATGTTCGGATACTACGAGGATTGCTGATACAACTGTATAGGTAAAACAATACATCCGCTCTAAGCATGAGAATGGATGGTCAAGTGATCTAGGCGGGAGACTTTTTACTCCAGGACTCCAGGGGTCAGTGGTTCAAGCCCTGTTGATGGTTACTTTTTTACTTTTTAAAAGTGTATTATTGTTGTTTTTTACTGGAGATTTTTAGTTCAAATGTTAATTTTTTTTCAATGTAAAGCATTTAATGACAAGCTTCAATACATGCCAAAATCTGTTGGACGGCCCCTTTAATATACATGAGAAGTTTTAAAGTAAGTTTTAGAGTGAACCATGGGTAGGTAAAGGAATTAATGTACTCATTGTATCATCCGGATATGTCATTAATCCAAGTTTTGTCTTAGCTTCTACAAGTGAGTAAAGAATTATGTGTAACCCGTGTGACACATTTACCAGAGATGATTATACATAAAATCATATGTGCAATGCATTTGTTATTCGGCGGTGTTCTGTTGCTAGTATTAGTATAAAATTTAGGCACAGGACGAGCACAGTGTAGATTGTAAAGCTGGAGAAGTTGATAAAAGGCACGATAATTATAAATGAGTCGCAATAAAAGTTTAAAACACAATCGCAATTCAAATATCAATTTAATATGAACAGTAATTTGATTAATATAATTTCACCAGTTATTGAACGCCATCCAAATGAATGTGCGCTTTTATCGACAAGTGCCCAGTGATTTTGAGCTTAGAAATTGCTATTTATAGAACTAATTTGTTGGCAAATGTAATATCATTTTGTGAATTAATACAACATTCGGTTAATAACAAACATTAGGTAAGAAAGTTCTTTACTATCTTCAGTTCTAGTGATTTTGTCGCAATTGTATTCATAAATGTGTTTCAACAACTTCTGTAATTGATTGTGTAAATGTCAATCCCTAAAGGTATGCAACATTTACTGGTGGACATTCCACTATTATTGTAAGTTTGCATTCCGTTAAGTTAGATAAATTGCCATTGTATTTAACGTATTACTTCTCCAGCTGCTTGATTTTTTTCACGAAATCTATGGCAACGTGATCTCAGTCAACTACGCAAAAAAATATACTGATTTAACTGAACAGACCAATGTGATAAAACCCCAATCAAACCAACGAAGTTACAATTAAAGATTAAACAGGCAGAGGAAAAAAAAAACATGTGCAGAATGGTTATTTATTTCGGTTGATGTATTACCATAATCAACTTTTTAGCGAGCGTTCACATTTCTTTGAACATTTCGGCTGTACCGGCGAAATGATTTTGTGATTGTAAAAATAGCATGATGTGTTTTTCACATACCATATAATTATCTGATAAGTTATTGCTTGTATAAAAGATTCCTGAATCAACCGAAATTTCCGCCAAGTACTCGTGTTTCATTCTAATCGTAGATCAAATGAAATAAGGCCTTATTTAAATGTTTTGATGATAAGTGATGTATTGAAGCCATGTGTAAAATAAACATAATTTCGCCGGAGTAAAGTTTTAACAAATGATGCTATACTAGTATGTATTATTATTATTATTTAATTATTTATATTCAATGTATTAATCATTTATTAGTCAAACAAAGCTCTTTATAACAGTTGCATATTTTGTTATTTGTAAAAAATCACACACAATGTATTATTATATATGAGATAAACGTTACGCAATCAAGATTATATTTAGCTAAATGCAATTATGTTAACGTTGACATAAGATAATATGTCTTACTATTTTTGCATGACAACAAACTGTAAAGTTTACGTCAACAAACATTATGTCTGTCTGTCTGTCTGCTATATTATGTGAAATTGCACATCTGTGAATTGGTCATTGCCATATATACTAATTCAATGTGTTTTAAAAGACGAAAAGGGAATGTAAATAACATTTTTGGAAAATATAACATTAGATGAATGCATTTGTCTAAGTTGTGAACTATAGAACAAAGTGGGATGATTAAGTATATAACTAACATTCCTATAAAAGCTCCTTGTTGTAACGAAAAAGTAATTGCATAAAATGAGACGAAAACGTGTGTGTTTGTTTTTGTGTGATAACGTTTTATATCAGCATAATAAAGGGAGAAAAGTTACATATTTCTATTCGCGCTCATGAAAATAATTAAGATGTCTCTCACCGAAGACGACATTATTCTAAATAAAAACCCGTTTTTGTTTAATTTATTGTTTAAAATAAAACATCTGATTGTATTACAGAAACACAACTCTAGCGGGAGAGAATGTTTGATACGAAGTTCGTTAAGGTAGCGCACCTCTAATGGGCACATATCCAAATATAATTTAATTAATTATTTTCTTAATCAGCATCATTTCACTGAACTACATGCAAATTTGTAGGTAGGCTTTCCATGCTTTTTAAAAAAATATACCGATTTTTTTCAAAACCACCCCCACGCTCGGCTTTTGTCCAGTTTATTTTCATCCCTGTGTTATATAAAAGTTCCATAATTCATTCAAATTTCCAAATATGGGCATGCAGTTGGTGTGTACAGATGCTGTAAAGGTGTTTAAAGTTTAAACAAGATGAAATAAGTATTCTTTTACAGACATTTTTTTTTTACAAATTTTTATCTATGGAAGAGCGCCATGAAATGTAAGTGATTTCAGCCAAGTAAAAATTGGGTCGGTTAAAAACAAAGTGTCATAAAATTCAAAATAGTATCATTTAAGTCATATTTTAAACTTAGTTTTTGTAGAAACACTATATACAGCAAAAATACCAAGAACTAGACAGATTTACCGTTTACTTTTTAAAATAAAAATAAAAATGCAACATGCATGGTTCGTATTTTCAACAGTAAATCACTCAATTTCGCCATAACGTTGTTTAAATTTTAATAATTGAAGAATGTGCATAAAAATTGCAACATATTTAACAATAAATATAGCTTATATGCCATATTAAATCAAATTACGTTAGAAAATAAATAAAACGCGTCGCAAAAAAGTATACGTCGTCGGCAGGATTCGAACATGCGCGGGAATATCCCAAAAGATTTCTAGTATATCGCCTTAACCACTAGTCTACTAAGTGTAAGTATTGTACATAAAACATCGGAGTATACTCCAGATGCTTGTATGATTGTTTTGCGATAATTTCAACATTTTGTTTTAAATTCACCAACATTTTAGTTTCCAACTAGAATTCTATACAACGCTGTGAAGCCACATGTAACATACTTATTTCACTTTGCGGCACGCGTATATTGGAAATACATGTACTAATTGTACTTGAAATAAACTTCGTCTTATGATATAAATGATTCGTGTCTCAAAAAGTGCTGACGGAATTACTTTTCTTATCTACAAATCGCGCCGTTCTAATGTTTATAAATCGAGCGCGAGATTTCCGTACTGTTTGAACAAGATTTCAAATGTATGGGATATCGGAGGCACATGAGTATCACAACCAGTCTTGCTAAGTGTCAGGCAGGATAGAAATAGACGTTGATGCGAATTTAATGGGTTTGTGTTGGCACACGTTACTCAAACAATATCAGTTCTAATAGATATATAGCGTAAAGTACCAGAGCATGTTTATGTTTCGGTTTGTTCAATTGCTTTTGTGTAATATAATGCCGCATTCTTAAAGCAAACCGGGCATGTATCGATTGGTCAAGTGCTTGATATCTGACTGCAATTACTATAACTTCACATTCCAGTCCACGAAGAATGAAAAACATGTTTATTTGCACTGACTAAGAAGCATTATTTCAATTGATACAGTCGTAACAAGAAATACAGAATGACGTTGCTCAAAATTTGGGTTGCAATCAAAATGACTTTTTTACGTAAATGTCAAGACTGCTCTCACAAGTGACGTCGTAATGTAAGTCATATGTAATTTGGTGTATTTAACCCATTCATGCCTAGCGTCCTGAATAAAGGACATTGCAAACAGCGTAAACCCAGATGAGACGCCGCATAATGCGGCGTCTCATCTGGGTCTACGCTTTTTGCTTGAAGGAATTTCTGTAAGAATTGTTCTAAATATAGAAATAAATATACAAGACATCCCTAATTTTGAAAATAAATTGATCCAATTTAGAAGGATGGGAGAGTCCACTAGACATTAATGGGTTAAATTGGCCATAGTTTCTCCGGCATTAGATTTGCTGCTATACACAACGACCAAAAGCATCTGCCGACGAGTAGCCGATAGAGCAAACCTTGAAATGCATTGTACTGTCCTGCTTATAATGAGTGGTGCGTAACGGAATGGACATTAACTTGAGCAACACATTTCGTAAAAAGGGTCCCAAATGGCCAACTCTTCAAAGATCTTAATTACACAATTTAACAATCATATAATAATGGATACAACTCGCTAAATATAATAATAAAAGTTCATAAATTCTGATATAAATATCGTGTTATTTTATGAGACCTGTTTGTGTGTGCCCTTTTTATGTTTATAATTTATCGTCAAAATTGTGAGTATCGTATATTAACCATAGCTGGGACATGATTCTGTACCAAGCAATATGGCACATTTAGTAAAAGCGACGCCTATCTTTGTGTATGACTCCTACATCAGGAGTTCGATACTCACATGGCTTCACATGTTATGAATCAGGACTCGCCCATTGGGAAATGAGAAAAATACTTCACACAAAACCCCAACAGATATCGCCTTATCTAAGGTTTTCTAGACCCATCCAACTTTTTCTGAACTCGTTATCGATTATCGATTCTATCTTCGACTGACAGATTTTTATACAAAGTTTCATCAATTAAAGAGACGTGATCATTGCTTTTGGTATAACTCTTAGTATACCATTCATTGTCTTAATCATATATACATGATGTTAAGGATAAGTACTGTACAGTGCCCATGTTAACAATTCAGTAAAAATGTACAACAACAAACCATGCAAGTTGCTTCCACTGTGATTCAAGCCCAGGTCATTTGGATCAAAATACAAATGCCGTAAAATCTAGTAAATTTGACCTAAACAATTGGTATTTTAATATTTACGTCGTAATCGAACACAACTTACAATTTCAAATTATTAGAACCTCAATGGTTTTCGTTAAAAAATATTCTGAATTTTAAAGTACGATTACTCATTAACAAAACGATTTTTATATACTGAGTATTATAAGCTGCGTCAGTACTGTCATTTCGCTCCTTAACTCAATTATGCCTAGTGGACTCTCCCATCCTTCTAAATTGGATCAATTTATTTCTAAAATTAGGGATGTCTAGTACCCTGATGAGACGCCGCATCATGCGGCGTCTCATCTGGTGCTACGCTGTTTTCCAAGGCCTTTTTTCTAGACGCTAAGCATAAATAGGTTATTTTACCACGGCACGTGACTTGTTTTCTATATACAAAGAAGGAAAACTACCGTTTGTTATTACCCCGATATACCAACGGTTGTTTTAAGTGACGTCACTTTGATTGTCCGCGCACTGTTTATGAATGAAGACGACGTCATTTGATTTTCATTGTTGTGGTGACGTCACGTTTTCACGAAAAAGTGAAGGAGGTTCGATTAATAATATTCTTATTTATAACCTTTAAATAGCCGATAACTTATTAATCAATAAAATCGTGTGAGAATCGAAATAATCGACGGGTAACCGTTGGTTATTGCGGTAATAACCAACGGTATGTCGTTCCAATGCTTGCTATCAAACCACTCGGGCTACGCCCTCGTGGTTTAATTCCTACGCATCGGAACTCCAAACCGTTGGTTATTACCACAATAACCAACGGTTACCCGTCGATTATTTCTTAAATATACACTATTTCTTTATTTGTGTAATATGTTTCAACATCGTGGACATTGTCTACAACAATTGTCCACATGATTGTGTCAATTTGTGTATATATCCCTTTAAAGCAAAGAAATGCAATCCCATTCTTGTGTAGATATGTGCGATTGTGCCGCGAAGAACGGCTTAATGCTACATACACACATTCTTTCCGACGTTATCGTGGGACAAACATTCTTTGGTATGGAGTATGTATATTTTATGTATATGTATATTTTTTATGAAAAATATGTTAGATCTAAGAACACATTATACAGTGTTGACAAATTGTGTAAATTACAAACACTTTATTCGAAAATAATGTCCAACAGAGAATTGACGATGAGAAGTCGCAAGGCTTTCACAATTATCGGGAATAAAGAGTTATAATTAAAACCACAAAAAAACAACCATTACATCTGGGCAGATGGATGAGCTATCGTGAAAACAAGCAATTCAACTTTAGAGCTAAAACGGTTAGGCGACTTACCCAGTAAGCGACGTCGGATAGTCGGTGCTCGGTCCATCGGACTGATGCTGAGGTATCCGACGCCTTGATTCGGTTAATCCAAAATTCAAGACTATCACTAAGAGAACGACGCATGAAAGACGTTTACCCATTTTCATAGTTTGGACAAGCTGCACAATTAGTAACTTTTAAACCATCCACTCAACACAGATATAGTGAATATATGTACATCATTCTATCTGCACACAGACTGCATACCATTGATTACTCCTCTCACGAGCGTTCATGCACATTCAAAATTCACCAGCACACTTTATCTAATGTATTACCCACATTTCTTTCAAACTTGCATACATCATGAATACCTTGATACTTTTGACACCTGAATGAAATTTAATTAACTTAGCACAATAAAAAATCGATTCCAAAAGTATTTCCGTCGAGTTATTTAGTATTTCACTTATTCGCTGAAATCCGACGTTTTATTACCTCGACAGTTTTTGTTCATTCCACCTTACAACAGATGTGAAATGTCAGCGTATCCTTCCCCACTAATGTATGAGGCACGTTCTTCTAGAGAGTAAACACAGAGTATATATACATATAATAGTTTACACAAGAGCTTTCGTTAGAAAACTGAACCGTGTCACTACAACTTTAACAGTCAAACGGAAAACATATGTTTTTATTGAAATCCGCGAGTAAATACAAAAACAGAATTCGCGATATCACAACGGTGTACGATTACAATCGCACACCTGCGGCGAAAAGCGAACCAAAAACAAAACATACCCCTTGCAAATACAAGAAACTTGGATAACCGCGTTCTTAAATATATCTGATTAATAAGTAATTTTAAGAAAATATCTCTCGTCGAGAGTGGTATTTACATAAGGTTCAGCAATAGTATACATGGTCATGAATGTTTCGGCTAATCCCAGTCGACTGTGTATCTACCAACGGACTACTGTTTAAGACATGAATGAAAACTGATAAAAATGTCCACACTTAACAAATAGGTTAATACTTAAATGCCACCGTACAAAACGTTCGTTTTAATTAAACTGATTTCGCACATCCGTGTGAGTGAAATAAACGCGTGTGGATATGCCCGAAATAAATTTAATCATTAGAAAACAGAGAAATATAAGCAATTTTGTACAATGCTCATCGTGCATATAGTACTGTTTATCTTAAACATGTTTTCCAACAACTATTGACTAATTAATAAAACCCTGCAAACACCACAAGCTAGTTTATTAGCTCGTCTGTTTTCGGAGAAAACCCGAGGTTTTGTCATAGCCAGCTCGTCGTGTCCGTCGTCGTACCCGTCCGCCATCCGCGTCGTGCTAAAACCTTAACATTTTGTTTATCTTTTGAACATTGGCTCTAAAATCAAAGTGCTTCCATCTTCAACTTCATATGTAGCTGCACCTTGATGAGTTCTACACGCCAAATCCTTTTTGGATCATTAGGTCAAAGGTCAAGGTCACTGTGACCTCTAAAAAAAATTCGTTCAAGCTTCCATTTATTAAAAAATGCACCCTTTTATTAGCCGAGCGTTGGCACCCGTTATGCGGTGCTCTTGTTATAATCAGTATAACGCTTACACCGTGTGCAAAATGATTTAAGTATATTTTAATTTGATTGTAGTATATTGCTTTGTAATACGTTTGCATTGAAGTTAATATAATACTTATATCAATGTGTATCAACAAAGCTTAAGGGGACATACATGTTTCTACTGTCACACATAATGAACTTTCCCGTTGTGTATGATGTATTAATTTTTATATAAACAGGCCATTACATAATAGCAGACATACCCAATTCACATCGTATCTGATCATCAGTCACAACGCGTGGTTTATAAATGGGGATTAGGCCATTAAGTGCTTTTGTTAGCACATAATTGGCACTTGATAAACAATAGATCCTTAAGATAAATCCAGCTTAGACTGCCATGATAGACAAAAACAGGTAGACGCAGACGTACCTTGTGGGTCAATACTCTGGATGAACAAAATGGAATGTTGGAATTTTAATAATAATAGTTTTAAATTGAAGGCGTAGCTATGATTATATACAATTGGCGTTCGATGTCAATGACAATGTTGTTGTTTTTTAAATTTATTGATGTATTTATTTTTTAGTTACCCGTTGTTTATTATAATGCATACACATACTAAATTAATTAAAATCTTCCGACAAAACGTCTTCTTAAAAAAGATAGTTCGACTATGTATGTATATATATATTGACAAGGTAAATCACTCGCCATTTTCTAAAACAACGGAAGTGCGTCATTATGCATAATTAAATCGCTGTTACCCCGCTCGCTTATTGAAATGCGGGTAACTAAAAAATAAATAAATAAATAAATAAAAAACCAACAACATTGACATCGAGCGCCTATGTTGCTATGTGTTCGTTTGAAAAAAGTGAAAGATCATGTTGGCTACAGATTGTTCACCATGATAATTTAAATTCCCATATATACATTTACTGTATGACATTTAAACACCATATTTTTAAGTTTTCCTCGTAGAGCGGTCTTAAATAAACAAACTTCTAAAAAAAAATATTCAGTGAAGGGCCTAATACGATCGTTAATCATGCAGTAAATATTGTGGATTATATTGTAACTGAGATTTTATTTACACGCACGCTTCTTATTATTGCACGATAAACTTCTTCATTCTACTGCGATGTGTTTGACAACTGCTCATTTTCCATGACACAGATGCCAAATAACACATGACGTCTGCGGCCCAGCCGGCATCGGGGCAACTGCAATGTGCTAGGTTTATGTATATGATGAAAACTAATTAAATCACCGTCTGACCTCCATATTTTTTATAAATCAATGTCACTCAACTGAGTTAATATGTTCAGTCGAAGTCTGCAGAAAATATTACGTAAAAACGCCACGGGCATTAAATCAGCTGTAAAATGGTTCTTCAAACCATATGCACATGTTTGGAGGTGCAACTCAAACTTCTGCATCGTAAAGAAGGAAATCATTGACATCATTCCAAATCACTTGATGATGATCGATAAAAACCTTGAATAAACAAGCGGACCCAGGGGAGGTTTACCCATCCCCCAACCCTCCTAAAATTTCCGGGCCGTACATAAACAAGCAAATATAAAACAAACCAAAAGTAATACAATTCTTAGCTTATCTCGCGAATTTTCGCAGAATATAAAACATGTATAACTAAACATTGATAAAAACAGTAAGCTATGGGGGTTTTAGTGAAGGAAAGAGAAAAGCATTTAGCACCTGTTGTAAACATGGATTAACCCATTTATGCCTAGTTGACTCTCACATTCTTCTAAATTGGATCTATTTTCAAAATAAGGGATGTCTTGTATATTTATGTCTATATATTTAGAATATTTCTTACAGAAATTTCTTTAAGCAAACAGCACAGACCCAGATAAGACGTCGCATCATGCGGCGTCTCATCTGGTTTAAGTAGTTTGACAAGGCCTTTTTTGCTAGACGATAGGCATAAATGGATTAATATGCCTTCCTTTATCCATCGTATACAAATATGCCGAGTAAATATATTTAAGTAATGCATGTATATACAAATTTAACAGATGGCATAATATTTTACAAATATTACAACATTTTTTATTGATAAAGGCCTTTAAATCCCGCCGTCTACTTGTATCCCCAATGGTTCTTTACGGGAAATTTGGAAAAATGTTTTGTTTTCGCGTCGCGAGGACCATGGACCATGTCCGATTAAAACCATTCTGCAATCTTTGTAACATTCAATTCTAGATTGGAATCGAAAACAAAACTTCGGCATGCAAATCTGCACATTACATAAAATGGATAAACATGACGTATACTTTTACAGAACTCTTCAACTGGACTTCTTCGTTGAGCTTTTAGATCATGCATGCGGTAGATTAAAATTTAAGAAGGGATCTTTTCACGTTTTGGTAAATTGACAAAATAGAAAAAAGTTGTTTCAGATTCGCAAATTTTCTTTTTAGTTATGATATTTGTGAGGAAACAGTAAAACTGAACATTTACCATGGTCTAAATAGCCATTATATGCATCTTTGACGATTTTAAAACCTGAAAATTATAAAGCGTTGCAACGCGAATCGATTGAATAATTTGGAGAGTTTTGTTGTTTAATTTTGTCAAACTACGAAGATTGCTTATATTAAGTATTAAATACGTTTCAAATATATTTTTGGCAGGATGACCGAGCGGTCTAATTGGTTTTTACTCCAGGACTCCGGGGGTCACTGGTTCGAGCCCTGCTGCGGGCTACTTTTTAAAATTTTGTTCTTGATTTTTTACTGGAGCTTTTTAGATCCAATGTTTACATTTATCAATATAAAGCATTTAATGACAAACTTCAAAACATGCCAAAATCTGTGAAAAGGCCCCTTTAAGAAACATTTTCTAACGCGCCGAGTCAATATCGATTGGTTTCAGACCCTTCCTAATGGATGCAGAACATGATGGATTCGTCCGAGAGTAACATTCGGCGTCCTAATTTTAAGCATTTCAAGATTTAGATGCGGGAGTCTACAGTGTGCTACAAAATCAGGCGATAAAGGTTTATGATGATTTTAAGCATTATAATCAAACAAGAATTAAGTAGTCCCAGATCCACGCTAGGGCACCCGAATCATTCAGATTGTGTAAGATTACCTTCAGTGAATCCTTTGGGACCATATTGGACAGCGATTTTATCACACAAATTTATCGGATTAACAGCAAACTTTTATCACGTTTGATTTTAACACCAAGTGATTTGTGAGGTTCATTAGGAACCCACACATCAACACAATAGATCAGCACAATGTAAATTCTTTTTTGTAAGTATTTATTTATATGGACATTACATTAACTGTAGAAACAGTGCGTATGCTAGGAAATACCTTTACCGAATGAGTTCATGAAAATGACGTTAATGGTGTCATTTTCGTCATATTTTGTAAGAAGATTACGTTTAGTTCAATCCGTTGACTCAACATCTTGTAATTACGTAACCAATGTATAACATAGAAACTTGCAACTAGTTGAATTACTCATACACAGGTAAGATGTACAGAGATTTATCCATTCGAATATCAAATAAGGAATGATTCAAGTAAATGAAAACTCTACTGATAACCCTAACGGAAATTAGCCTATGTGAGGAATTTTACCCGTTCGTTTTTTAACTCACGAAGAACACAGGGTTCTTACTCCGGCAATTTGAAGAACACAGATAAAAAGAAACCTCGTGGATCCACCATCAAAGAACAAGTAATACACAAGAACGAGTTTATAGAGTAAACTGTAACCCATACGTCATCACGTGGCTATTTATCGTCATCTAACACTTCATTTGTTTATATTGCTTCTAAATACTTCGACTGCTGGCACAGGTACGTTCATTCTTAAAAGCTGCTATCCCAGATAAATGTTCCATGAGTGGTGATTTATGTTTTACAGCTAATTTAGTATAGTGTTTACTCAGTGCTTACAGCATAGAAAAAAATACAAGAAAACAAACGCCATTTTCTTTTTTCTATTTTCATCTTACCAAGTTACGCTTAGGTGATAGAGCTTCAAGAGCGACCTCAAAATAACAAGCACTTTAATCATTCAAAGTAGAACAGCTTAGAAGCAAAGTAACACGGTTCGTATTTGATATTTTACAGACAGTTCTGCTGTTCTGGGTATTTAACCCATTTGTGCGTAGTGGACTCTCCCATCCTTCTAAATTGGATCAATTTATTTCCAAAATTAGGGATGTATAGTATATTTATTTGTATGTTTAGAAAATTTCTTACAGAAATTCCTTTAAGCAAACAGCGCAGACCCTGATGAGACGCCGCATCATGCGGCGTCTCATCTGAGTCTTCGCTGTTTGCCAAGGCCTTTTTCCAAGACGCTAGGCATAAATGGGTTAAGTTATGTAAGATGTTGAGAATATGCAAGGCACACGGATGCGTGTTTCAAACAAAATCAATTGTTAGATGCGAGTTGACAATAAAAATACTGTATTTCTGACATTTACAGATAAAATGATCAGAAATGGAAATAAATTAGAAATTTTGTGTAAATAAACTAGACAGTTATATCACTTTAACATACCTTTAAACGCCCAGGGTTAGATGCCGTTAACTACAATGCAGGCGGATACAGTCTGATAACATGTGCATACCAACTGTAACATGTAAAAATTGCAGACTCATTTGATAAACAACGAGTAGAAACTGAACAAATAGTCTATTAAACGATAAAAAGTGAAGTGTTTGTGGAGATTGGGCAGTCTGGGCGTCTCAGAGTTTCATTGAAATATGTTTACAAGCCAGTTGTAATGTTTAACATTATATGACAAATAGCAATCTCGGATTTTTTTCAGGAACATCTTAAAATTACTAGTATATTAAATAACATTATTTCAGAAACATTGTGGAAACACCTTTGTATAACTCCACATCAGTTCTTAATTGAAGCTGTAAAACTGGTTACCAATTACAATAAATGAACAAAAGCACGTATGACGTATATACATTTGGATTTATGATAAAATTAACAAACTTTCGTTTACATGGATAATATTGAATTTAAAATATCAATTGTAAACGCTGTCCTTGATCTGGCAATTTATAAATGTCTTTACCGGCCGACAAGTATAAAGATCGCTCGTACCACATGTGGTTAGCGTGTGGCTATGATATTATTTGGTAAAAAACTTCATTTTGAATGAAAAATAATCAAATTATAACGAAAAACCAACTTCTCTGAAAAAAAATCAAATAGATATATAACAAGGTATTCAACTCAAAATAACTCGAAAACAGGGTGCATCGCTTTTAACCGCCATAACTTCGTTATAATCTGATCATTTTTTACTAATTATTATCAGAGCCACACGACCTGTGGCTCGGACAAGTGAATGAATTTGATTTTGCATCTGGTATCGCTTTATATTAGATAGAATTTTGCGTTTTAAAATAAAACACGTAAATACGAGAAAATATTTAAAACAAATTTGTATTTACTGAAATGCTTTCAAGTACGATAAGAATATGACTCGAACACGTATATGTTTCAACATTTGTTTTACAAAGAATTTCTTTGATTATAATTGCATCAAAATTTTATGTCTTAATACCTTGTTTCAAAATTTTCTAAAAACAAATTTGATTTCAATTTTACTCATATATTTGTTAAACCTCGAATCATTATCCATTGATTTGTGTGTTAAAATGCAATTACCGTCACTTAGTTTGTAAATATATTACTGAGGAAAGGAACCCTACTAGCTTAGCTCACGTTCCAATCCTATAAACGTATGATGCTTCATACCCATAGCCGGGGGGGGGGGGGTGGGGGGTACGTTGGGTGCCTTCGCAACGGACGAGTAAAAAAATTGTACTCTAAGTTGCACCCAGCTTTATTGGACGCAAAAACGGAAATTAATTTTTTCCAGGAACCCAGTGAGTCTTCGTATTTAAGCGTTAAATAATGTTGTATTCAATATGCAACCGACAGGATTCCATATAATTAATTTTTCGACTGAGTCATTTCCAAGATAGTGTGGGATTTTTATTTACAAGTTTTAACCGTAGAATTGTTGAAATCATAAGAAGTAGTGAAAGCAAAATTTAAGAAGATCCAAGAAGCCGGTCCCCGCAAAATGGAATTGGAATCTTTGTTACAAATAGATATTTGTTTTCTGTATAATGCATAGTTATTATGCATTGAAATTACTTTTCTCTTCTATGTGACCCCTGAGGGCTATACTTTGTTTGCTCATTAAAAGATTTACTTTGATTATTTGGCCTAATATGTTCCTATTTCTTTCAAAAGTCTCTTTAGCTGAATAAGAAAGTTTACAAACGATTGAATCTTTTGTTCCTTCCATAACGTCCACGAAATTCTCCGACATGGCGACACTGGCATTATGGCTATAACCGAGATGCCTCTTTACGACAAGTTTTTCCAGTCATGAAACGGAAGTGAAGCTTAAGCGTTTGCCTTATTATTGTCGAACAGGAGACACGGGGCACATATTACTGCATCCTTAGACACTGAGTACTTCAACCACGGATAGTTTTTTTTTTAGCAAATTAGCGTTGAATCTTCTTATCTTGTCACCAATCAGTCTAGAAAACGTGTACGTCATAAATTGCGTAATCAAGTGATGAAAATAAAAAACGGAAAGCTGGTTTGGTAATATATTTTTAAAGAAATAATTGAGGACTAAGAAAATTGATGGGATAAACCGATTACTAGGTCGGTTCCGAATAAAGCGAAGTTCATTTTGCTCGGCCCGAAAATCTGAACCACTCGACATAGTAATGGTTGTTCATTGCTGAAATTAGATACAATTATTAAATATTAAAATTGTTCATGGTTCAGATAAACTGTTCATGTTTGAATACTTTGTTCGGACGAATAATAAAATAAATATTACATGTCTGACATGTCTTCAGAAAAATACTGTCAACCTTGGCTTCGCCTCGGTTGACAGTATTTCCTCAACTTGACAAATTTACTGTCACCCTCACGTAATATTTATATAATATTACACATGTGTAATACAACATTTTAAAGCGTTTTCATGGGCTTAGTTTTCGTTTATTGACCAATCGCATTTTGTTATTTTGCTGAAATGACGTTGCAACGCCGTAATGGATTTATCATTACGTTTGCGTAAATATTTATTTAATTTGCTCATTTAAAAGCATGTGATCAAAACGATCTGACACTCGTTGTCATATCATATCATATTTTATTAAACTCGTCCAAAAAAAAATTCGTTAGTAAGCTCGCCAAAGGCTCGCTTACTAACACAATTCCTGAACTCGGTTAATAAAATATGGTATAATATGACAACTCGTGCCAGATCCTATATATACACATCAACAGTAAGGACATAAACCTTCACGAGATCGACTGGTTCAGAGCATAACCCATCATTACAAACCATGCACTTAATGATGTTCAGTTCCAATAAATGTACTTTTCATTTTTATTTTAGATTGTATAAAATGATAAAAGTAGAAGATTACATTGATTTTTATGTTAATGAGAAAATGATTCAAACCGATAATCCTTCCAGAAAAAAACACACAAGCAAAGTCGTTTAATTGTTATCCCCGCCTTCTGCTCATTTGCATTTATACATCTTTGAAGTTTTGTGTTAAAATAGTTTCTGAGATAAAGCCATAAAGGTTTGTGACAGACAGACGGAGGAACTGACATACTGACGGACAGCGCAAAAGGTATATAAAATATTCATTTAGCCTTAAATTCTTCAAGGCATTTAAGTTAAGACTGTTAAAACGGAACAACAGTTTTTATACCCATGATTTTTATGCAAACACTTATTCTCCTTGGCCCATGACAATATGGAGCTAGGGTACTTACACTAAACATGCTATTCTTACCACAACACACTTATCTCGTTCTCGCAACTTACTATGTCGTTTCCACGAGTTACCTCGTTTCAACCAGTCAGTCACCACGAATAATCAAGTCCTTTCCTCGACCAACTTAGTCGTTAGTTTTCATGACATACATAACAACGTGCACATGCAACATCCGTGTCATCGTAGTATAAAGCATCGATGCACATTATTATCCTTATGTGTCAAATTTAAATGCTTTGGTGTTGAACCAGAGGCACACGATCTTGCAAGCTGCCCAAATGTGG
The DNA here is from genome assembly GCF_020536995.1 of Dreissena polymorpha. Lineage (NCBI taxonomy): Eukaryota > Metazoa > Mollusca > Bivalvia > Myida > Dreissenidae > Dreissena > Dreissena polymorpha. The sequence goes on along the minus strand of NC_068358.1, from coordinate 134,348,831 downwards.
TATGAAGCGGATCTTCGCCTTAAACCATCTTATACACTTTGAGACTTCGCCTTAAACCATCATATATACTTGAAGACTTCGCCATAAACAATCTTATACTCTTGGAGACTTCGCCTTAAACCATCTTATACATTTGGAGACTTCGCCTTAAACCATCTTATACACTTGGAGACTTCGGCCTAAACCATCTTATACACTTGGAGACTTCGCCTTAAACCATCTTATACTCTTGGAGACTTCGCCTTAAATCATCTTATACACTTGGAGACTTCGCCTTAAACCATCTTATACACTTGGAGACTTCGCCCTAAACCATCTTATACACTTGGATACTTTTCTAACGGACAACGCAAACTTGAATATCTCAGTTATAAGTTAAGATTTTGATAAAAAAATTATAAGTGTGATCATTTGACTACATTCTGAGCAAGCTCACGATAAAATCATTCATACTTTACAATCGGACGCTTAAGCACGTGGGGTATGTGGTGTCATCTGTTGGCACGTGGACATGGTGAAACGCAATATACTTCTAAATATATTTCAATTTTATCATTTATGTGGGTTCTTACATTAAGATTATATAAGCCAGTTTGTTTTAATGTATGAATATTTAAAGGGCGCAAGTGTACACCTATTATGCTTCTCGCAACGTGAAATTTCGTCACCGATTTCAGATGTATTCAAGGATTTATTCTTATACCTTAAGATATCGGCACCAACGACAAGAATAACTGTCTTATGTACTTAAAAAATTTTGGAAACTAATTTCAATAACTTTAGATATTTGCAAAAAAAAGCTTTTAGCGGTGTGTTTACATTCTGTCAATCCCGTGTGCAAACCCCTGAAAACCCCGTTGATTCTGCACCCTGTTTACGGTAGTTCTTTCTTTTGCACAGTCTTCCCACGATATCAGCGTTTTGATTTCTAAATAGGCTGTTTAAATACAATTGGATACCTTTTTAACGCATCACTTAATCATATCAATATAGCTCCCTTATTTTTGAACGTATTGTGTTGAAATTTGGACCAAGAATAGTTCAACACATATTTGATAATTCTTGAAAATTTAATTGAAATTGAAAAAACAACCAAATATCAAACCTAACAAATTAAAAACGTCACTTCAAAAGTCAAATTCGCAAACTCGTACAACGTAAAATAATAACAATGTGAAAAGTAACACGCATAAACTTACACGTCTTAATAACTGACCGGCTTGCAACATGCCGATTGAGCCGTTGCGCTTGTGAATATTCATACGAGCCATATTGTTTTTCTTCAATTAATGTTATGTTTTTCTTGTATAAAAACTCACATAGAATGATGAAATTGAAATTAAATTGGAATAATATGTATATCGAGTTTTACTACACTTAGTGACTTTTCTAACGCAACACGTTTGAAAAATTATATATTTCAGTAATAAGTAAATATTTTTATTTAAAATTGCACATGTGATCATTTGACTACATTATGTGCAAGCTAACGATAAAATCATTCATCTGTGATGATCGGACGCTTTTGCAAGTTGGGAAGGTAGCCTGCAAAATGCAAAGTGCGCGATTGCGCTTCTAAATATTCATACGAGCTATATTTTGTTTTGTAAATTAATTTCATGTTTTCCTTGTGTGTGAACCCACCTAAAATAATTTACTTGAAATAAAACTAGAATTACATGTAAATCGCGTTTCACCATGCCCACGTGCAAAAATATGGAAGCACGCCTACCCCACGTGCTAAAGCGTCCAATCGTCACGGATGAATGATTTTATTGTGAGCAGCTTGCATAGAATGTAGTCAAATGATCGTATGTAAAATTTTAAATCAATATCTTTACTCATAACTATTCAAGTTGGAAAAGTGATGGATGCGTAAGAAAAGTCCCAAAGTGTAGTAACTCTGAGTTTGCCCATAGCTTTACTATATGAGCCTCGCTCTGTGAAAAGGGGGTCTAATGGATGTGTGAAAAGTGTCGTCCCAGATTAGCCTGCGCAGTCCGCACAGGCTGATCAGGGACGACATTTTCCGCTTTTATGATATTTTTCTTTTACAGAAATTCTCTTTTTAGCAAAAATCTAGTTTTCGCGGATAGTCGTTCCGGATTAGCGTGTGCGGACTGCACGTGCTTATCTGGGAAGAAATTTTATGCACATGCATTAAACCCCTTTTTCACAAAGCACGGCTCATATCTATTTCAACATAAAGTGCACAAGTTTCTGTGCCCCACATATTCTGTATCCAGTGTTCAGTTTCTCCCAGATTTCCAAAAGGTAAACCAACATATACCCACGTTAGAAAAGATTGAATGCAACTGGATGGACCCAGTATATCGGTCGTTTGCAGTCGTTAATGAAACGTGGGTAGCAAATAACTCATACAATATGGAAACTTTGAACAACAACGTGTGATTCGTTAAAACGTGTTTATAACGGCTGGGGTTTGATTAGAGCTATATTTAGAAGAATTCTTTGCACAGACGTTGTGTTGAACTATTCAATACCAAGGCGTCCACCAGGTGACCTTGTAGGCAAAAATGTCTATCCAAGGTCAGCTAATCGGCTGGATAATTTACGAACTTCAAAATAATACTTTGAAGAACGAATCGATTTTGTCGCCCAAAATATATTGATGTAAGTGCGTCTAGACATTACGTATTAAATTTATGTTTGGAATCTTGAGTGGTCGCTTGAAAACGTCATAGCAATACAATCTGCTACATAAAAGCAGAAATTAATAGATGAAAGCTTTTATAAAGAGTAGGATTGTTTAAATTGAAGCTTATGATCAAAGAATATTAAAGTTACTGTTATCAAGATATTATGTTCTGTTCTGATAACTTTCGTCAGATTATCCAATCCTTGTTGTTGATACGGATTAAGATGCATGAGATACTCGTTTCCCTTACATCCCTCCTTTGCCTATATAGCAAACAAACAAAAACTCTGTTTTTGGTACTAGCCGCAGGGACTCGCATACCGGCTGTCCATTTATTATTATACTTAACATAATAACCATCATCAAAACGTCAAACATACATCACATAATACAATCTTTCTAACAGTCATCATACAGTGACATTATATGTAAATTTAGTTCAATACATATATCAATTATTCAAGTTCGCACCAAATGTTTTTTGACAATTAAAAAAATGTGTACTATAAGTTGCCCCCAACTTTATTCGACGCAAAAACGGTTATTTATCTTTCCCCTGAATCCAGTGAGTCTTCGTATTTAAGCGTTACAATAATGTTGAATTCAATATGGTACCGACAGGTCACTATATAATTAAATTTCTCTATGAAGTCATTTCCAAGATAGACCGTGATTTTTATTTACAATTTTTAACCGCAGAATTGCTGAAATCAATAGAAGTTTTGACAGCAGCATGTGAAAAGATCTATGCTGTTATAATGAATTTAAACCGTTATAACATTTGATCAGGTGGACGTTTATGTTTAGTGTTCATTAATTGTGACGGATCTTGCATTGTGTCACACCGGTCTTACTGACCTGTGTGAATGCCCGCTAAGCACTGTGGGAAACGGACTTTTTTCCATCATGGCGTTGGTAAACATAATAAACACGGAAGTGAAAAATGGTAATTAAATATTATCAAAAACAGACCCCATCAAACCGGACTAGCTGTAATATATATTTGGATGCAGTTTGTGCTTCAAAAGGAGCCACTTTTTATGTCAGTCTATTGTTTGTAAGAATCACTAAACACGTAACTTAGACTAACTAAACACGTTGCAAGACTGTATCTTCGAAATAGTAAATAAATCTCAATCATAAATTAATATTTATAATTAAATACCTGCTGAGATTTGAGAACGTAAACGATTTAGAATAAACGCTGTGAACATTACAAGGAATCTTACATGTAGGCCTAATGTGTGAGAGGATTAATCAGGGATAAAATAAATGGAGTTCGAATGATCTAACATTTTGAGGAGGACGTCATGGTATCTTGGACATTTGGCACTTTCATATATTTATTTAGTAGATACTGAAAATGCTGAATGTGCTAATTGCAACATCAAAGATGAGCAGGTGAGATTTTTACAGCTTTATTTTTCTTGACATAATATTGTATGTTTTCCATTTAATTTATATGGCGCTCAATTTAAGCACGGCTGTTTTCGGGGAAAACCCTAGGTATTGTCATAGACAGCTCGTCATCATTATCGTCTCCATGGACAACACGTACTGGTGTACCAAGTAGTAGTAGTAGTAGCAGTGGTGGTGGTAGTTGTGGTGGTGGTGGTAGTAGTAGTAGTAGTAGTAGTAGTAGTAGTAGAAGTAGTAGTAGTTGTAGTAGTAGTACTAGTAGTAGTAGTAGTAGTAGTAGTAGTAGTAGTAGTAGTTGTAGTAGTTGTAGTAGTAGACTAGAGTAGTAGAAGTAATATCAGCAGTAGTAGTTGTAGTTGTTGTTCTTATTGTAGTAGTAGATAATTAATTAATTAGTAGTAGTAATAGTAAGAGTTGTAATGGTTGTGTCTGTATTTGTATTGAATTCTGATAATACAACACAATGATGCTGCTGTTAGCGATGATGATGATGAATATGATAATGCTGCTGCTGATTGTGATGATGATGGGACTTCGGTATTATAAAATTTGTGAGGTTCAAACACAAAACCTGTTGGATAATAAAACTTCTTATTTTATGACAAAAGAGCTAGATTGTAGAGTAAAAAATAAGTATAAAATTCCCTAATAGGAAAGCTACCATTAAAGGACCATGTCATCAAAAGCAATGCGTGAAACAGTTATATCTCTTTCAAATGCACTCAATATTGCTGTTCCAATTGATATGCTCAGAAGTGCTTCTGGATGGGCATACACCAATAAGTACTTTCCTTCAGTTATTTCTTCTAAAGACACATTAACAACACTGTCGCCCTTAGCAGGAATTCCAGACGCCCCCTAAGATGTTCCCTCCCCAGATATTTCCCACATTTTAGTTTTAGTGCTTACATAACATCCCCACCACCCCATAATAAATTTATAATGGTTTGGTTGAAGTATGATCTTGATTTATTATCAAAATGATTATTTTGCTTATGTAATCTTATGTAATTAACTTTTTATATGAAGCAGCTTGTTTGTTGTTTTCTTTGGATTAATCATTCATTATTTTTGTTAAACTGTTTAAGGAGTGCATGTAAATCATTATTAAGACGTGCATGTTGGTGTACTAGAGGAATGCTAGAGGAATACATGGGCTTTTCTCAAAATCTTTCACATGTTGTTTTTAATATAATTAAATAGGATCAATTGATGAATTAATTCAGTTTGAGTCAACTTGGGCTGGGTTGTGGAACTATAGTTATTTGTTGTTTTTAATCCAATTAAATAGGGTACTATGTAATTGTCAAAGAAAATATGCATTCATACGCATATAACCCAAGTATTGGATGTCACTGATATTTTCAATTTTACTAGTAGCTAATTAAGACTAATTAAAACAGAATTGGACTTTCCTTGCAAAGTATTTCATTATTAATAATATAATAATATAATAAGCTAATGTAATCAAAACATAATGATATTTTAATAATTTAACTCAATGATATTAATAATATTTAAATTTGCCCCAAAAAACTAGGGCAGGTAGATAGGAAGGATTTTTTTTGGAAAACCAACAGTGTTGTCAGTGTAAAATATTTGAAAAGCTTCTTCAATTTCAGTTTTACATTGTATGACCTGCAACATATTCTATGCTACTTTATTTTACTATGGTAAGTCATTAAAGTGTTATTTATTTTTCAACTATATAATGTGCTTATCTCATCTAATGAATTTTTACCCCATTTAAAGATGACACCTAAACTAAATTCATTAATACAATAGTTAGAATTGTTTTATTGTAACATACTATTCCACAAAAAATGACCATCATAGAACATCAATGCTGTGCTTTTACTAAACTTTTCATTGATCTCAATAATTAAAGAAAAAAATCTATCAGGCACTTATAAAAAAATATATAATTAGGGTGTCAAAATTTAACAAACTGAACAAGTCAATTTGAACTTCTCTTGCAATGCAAATGGAGCCACTTGAAATATCAAATTGTTCCTATACTAGTCGGCAATATAGCTATGACATTGTGTCTATTCAAAACATGCATCAGACACACCTTCTGAAACTTTTTAAGCGGTTTTGAAAACGCTATTTCATTGCAAACTTTCGTCAATAAAGGAAACATGTTGTTATACAACCGAAAATGAAAGTACAGTTTAACAAAAAATAAATAAAGAGCGAAATTGTTGAAAACTAACGAAACTTTTAATTGATACTAACATAAGACCGTAAGACTGAACAAAATAATACTTAACTTTTAAATCATAACATAAATGTTTACTTATAAAGCAAATTGTTCATTCATCCGCGGACTTCTTTGTGTCGTAGTCATAAATGCCTCCAAATGGAGGTGTGTGATGCGTCTAAGTATAGAGGTGACAATAACGTAGTGACGTCACCATCTATGTATAGAATGACGGATCTTGAGCATAATGGGCAAATGGGCAAATTAGTCATATTTTCAATGTCCTGGTATACAATGTTAAGGACTGTGAGACCAAAGGGCCAGTAGATTGTGGTTATAGGGTCTTTAGGAAGCCTTAAGTTTTATATGTTTCTGAAATTCGTTTAGAAAACAGATAACTTATTTGTTAAAAATAGTTGACAAAAGTAAAAGTAACCAGTTATACCGTATTGTTTCTATTAAGTATTCAGGCAGCGGAATAAGCCTGGTTTTCAGGTATTTACACACGAGCTGGGCAGAATGTAAGCACGCCGTTCAGAACTTTATTTTAACAAATATGTCACGTAATTGAAATACATTTGCAAAAATCTTTAGTGCATAAAAGACAGTTTTTCTTGCAGTTTGTGCTAATCCTTGAGAATACGTCTGAAATCGGTGACAAAAATTCAATTTGTGCAGTATAAATGATTTAAAATAAAAGAAAACATGCGTATTATATAAAGTAATTCTGATGTATTGCACATTGACATACGCAGCTTCAAAATCTATCTTTTATGCACTAGTTGAACTTCTAAAGAAAAAATGTTTTACAAAGTCATTTGGAAAAAAGCAGCACTTACCGGCGTGTTGACTTCCATTTACAAAGTCGCGTGATCTGCACCCTGGTATTGATGCAAATTAGAGATGACCCAGTTTTGTTAAACACTGTTTGTTGTACAATACACATTTAGCACGTTTAGAGCAATGCTAGGCCTCTAGTGCTATCCATAGTTACTGTTCAGACAAACAATTGTTTTGAAAAAAGTCAAATATTTCCTTTTAATTTGCTTGACTCATGATGGGTAAAATTTTGAAATGGTAAAATACACTAATTTTATCAAGATTTTAATAAATTATGATATTTTAAATCGTTCTTATTGTTGATTTTACTTTTTATAAATGTGTTGTTACAAATGTTAACAAAGTATGTGCGCGCATACTAGTGTCTGGTTAAACGCCGTATAATACAATGTATTTCCGTGACTGGTCGATAAAGGTGGTAAATGAAAAACGGTAAAGGGAAATACATGTATGTTATATCATATACACGTCGTTCAGTCACTGAGTATGGTCAATAAAAGGGAAATTTCATATAAAAATGCGAGAGATATAACTTCAGTCTCTAAATACAGATAAAAAGTCACCAGAATGCAGTGTTTTACATTTCATTTTCAAAATATTTCTAGGGGAAGGACCTTCAAACCCCCGATTGCAGGAGGGGAACATCCCCCACCCGCACCTCCCCCCTTCGCCACTTCGTTGCTCAATAACATTCGTTGATGGGAAAATTGGCATCCCCTTTACAAAACCCTGGCTACGGGCCTGAGCTCGTTATCACTTGATAGTGTAGCCCCCCCCCCCCCCCCCCCCCCTACACACACCCTCTTATATTCACAGCTAGTGGAAAAAAGAGAAAACACTGTGTTGTCGCAATCAGAAGTTGTTTCGTGGTTTGACGAATTCTTTTTCTTTCTTTTTAATATAGAAAAAAACAAGGGTACACTGTTTTGAACTTTCAAAATATCGTGTGATAAGTAGCCTCCCTTTGATATTAATTCACCATTCTCAGCTGCATGCAATCGTAAGAAAGTTGATTGATCATTCGCATTTAGGTTATTGCAACTCGATTCGCTTAGAATTTGTATATGCATTCTTTAATTCTTTGAGCAGATGTGCACATTTAATGTCAAACATATGCAAATAGGTTTAGTTTTTTTTTTATAGAAAACATAAACGTAACATGAGAAAGCTCTGCTTGTACCTTTAACTCCATATGAGTTTGAAAATACAGATTATTGTGTGATGTGTTTGTTATAGACATAATGACAAGAGCGGTGTCAAAGGCTCAGGTGGAACTAAGAAACAGAGGCCATCAGTCACACTGCCATTCTTCACTACAACAACAATAAACGCCTGTGTTTTATGTATGTATAGGTACCAGAACCAGATAAGACCACTTGTTTGTATTAAATGACAATTTATTATCCATTACAAACTTATTCTACAGCATGTTCAGCCCTTGTGATAAAGTCGATTGGTGTATAACGGATAGCTAAGGACTTTCGAGTCTCATTTCAACGTAAACACCATGCATTCAGTAAAGAAACCATTAAATCTAGATAGACACATGTCTTTCCTATTGAAACATGCCAGCGGTTTAAAATTTCCGAAAAATATTATTTGTTTACAGCGCGAATTTCATGGTACACCGATTCAGCCATTACTGGATCGCTTAGGTCTTTATCGGATTACATGTGTATCGTGTTATTTCTTGAAATTTGACACAGCATTTGTAAAAAATAATTGCAATATATGTACATTTCCAGAAAGGAAATTCATTTCTGCGTTTAATAAGACCAAATTCATGGAAATCGCTGCACAATTGATGAAGTAATTGCTGTGCAAAGCGATGAACCCTATATTTGGGTCATTTTGAGTTGAATCTATATATAGATTTGATTGCGGAAAATATGTTTTCAGAGAAATCGATTTTTCGTTAAAATTTGATTATTTTTCATTAAAAATGATGTTTTTACTTATTAATATCATAGCCAAACGCTTACCACATGTGTATTGGACAACTTCAATTGGGTTGATATTGATTTTGAGACAATCCCCACATTCCTGAATATGGGTCACCACATGTCCGTTATTCACTAAATCCCGAGTTGCAGCTTTCATGCTTATTTTATATGGTACGCATCAATTTGGTTTCTGAGCATTCTTAATTTTGTAAAGGACTCATAATACTAAAATATTACATCAATGAACATTATGTTTAACAAACAAAATCTGCAAAATTTAAGAAACCATTTGTCTGCACTTTTCCTGTCGTCACAAAAACGGTGCGTACATAACGTGACCTTGTTTTGCTTTCGAAAAAAACAACAGTTGTAAACATTGACACACATCAACAAAAACATGAATCGACTTAACAATGATAGGCTATTGGTATTCAATTAATAGAAAACTATAAATCTTAACATAAATAAAAGTATTTTGCAAAAAACATTTAAGCTATCCGTTACTCACTAAAATCCGCTATACACCAATCGACTGTAAATGTAATTGATGGAAAAGTTCTCCTGACTTTCTGTGAAACATAAAATTTTGTTTAAGTAGCTTTTTTGAAGAGGATAAGTCCTTATAGGGATTATAAATGGAGGATGTTTACTGTCCATTTGAATTGTTGAGTGATAAGAGAAAATTATATTTTCAAAAGAGGCATTGCAACAAGTAAAAAGATTTATTTTCTATGAACACACATGAATACAAAATTTGAAAATTACAGAAGAAACAACCACTGGCACATTTTGGAGATTCCCAGCAATCACTTTATGTTGATGGCATCATACTAGATTAAAGTGATATTGTGCGCATCTTACAGTATATGCTATGTTTATAGGAGTCTATCGCAATTGTTGTTTATTTTTGGTGTTTTTACTTCAAATAGTATTATACACTTACAGTTGTTCCTGCAGTATCAACATACTAAAACAATATCCTGAAAAAAAATGCATTTAAATATCAACCGTACTTTTGTTTTGACAACTGACGACAGAAATGATTTGATGTACAATGTGAATCTAAATTTAGTTTTAGTGCAGATCCGTTCATACGACACAAAGACACAATTTTGTTTTACGGATCATTTGGGCTTAGAGGACTGGGACAGTCATGTAAAATATTGAATATAATATATATTTTTATAAACAACTGCTAGCAAGATGAGTTGTGGATAATTGGTCAGTTACCACATTTTAACTAACTCTTTTGACCTGTTAATTCTTTTCAGCTCAATTCAACAGTTAAAAAGGCGCATAATATCACGTTACGCAAATGATTTCTTAAATAATATTGCAGATTGATGATCAGTTGCTCTGAATCTGCTATTGGAATATGTGACACACATTAAGACATTGGTAATAATACAATCAATGTGTGACACACATTAAGACATTGGTAATAATACAATCAATGTAGGTCTCTTTCATGAGTACAGTTCATTATAATTCTAATACAATTAGTAATTACAAAACTATTTCTTTATGATTATTCTGAATTATATCTCATAATAATACACATTGTTTCTGTTATTTTAGTAGGGGAGAGCACTAGTGTTAATCCATATGATGACAACTATTGAGTTAGGCCCACTCAATTTTGCTAGGGGTACTTCTGATTTACAGACAGCAGTCGGATTACAGTCTCCATGCTGATGTAAAAAGTTATTTGCATTGAGCCGCACTCTGAGCAATTAACCCTTTGCATGCTGGGAAATTTGTCGTCTGCTGAATTTCTAAAATTAGCATTTTCTTCGATTTTTTTCAAAGAATACTATCAGAATAGCAAACAGTTTGGATTCAGATAAGACGCCACGTTCTGTGGCGTCTCATCTGGATCCAAACTGTTTGCAAAGGCCTTTAAAATTCGGTTCCCGCACTGAAAGGGTTAAGATATTATGCATGTGCATGAAGTATTGTTTGCATTATTTAAACATGGGTCAAGAGTCAAGACTTTCCGCTGTTATGGATTTTTTTTGTTTAAAGAGCCAAAAGTTTGGACTGCACAGGCTATACAGGGACAAGACTTTAAGCATATGTATTAAGCCCTGTTTTCTCAGAGCGCTACGGAATTGTAATACTGATCGTCGAATACATATTATACATGAATTGTTGCATGTCTTCCACAGTCTTCAGCTTTTTTCCAGAGTGTGAAAAGAAACATATATTAAAAACACAAGACACGCATTATTTTGTTTCTGATATGTAATGTTAGTTTTGACTGCTAATACTTTGCTAGAAATTTTACACATATTTGTTTTTGTTACAAAAGCATATCTTAGATAATATAAAACCACAAAACTAGCTGTGACAGAATTTTCAATATAAACAGCATAGTGTATATAATGTAAGTACTGACATGCATGTCATGAAATGTCAAAGAAAAAATCCTAAAATTATAAAAGGGAATATTTTGGAAGCAAAAATTAGTTCATAAGGACTATCTATTTTCATTTCCCTTACAGCATATCCACAAAATTTTCACCCTTATCTTTGTATGGAAATCTGTTTGAAGTATTAGCCCTTGTAATTTGATATTGATTTTCAACGCTCAAGATAAATATGCACTTTGTTTGCAGGTGTGTGATTAAATGTGACCTTGAAGTTGCCGCGCATGTTGGTCCTCTGGCCAGTCTCATAGTTTAATACTGAAAATATAATTGACGTTTATGCAAGTAAGTTATATTTTCATTTGCAATTGTTTTATGCTATAAACTGCATGTCTGAAAAAGTTGCTTGAAAACATAACTTTTATCAGACATCAAATGATTAAATGCATTCTAATTTGCAGATGTGATATCTCACGTCTACCAAATGTTAACATATTTTGTTTGTGAAATTTGATGTCTTAACGGTTATTCCCACTGCAGACAGGTAAAATGTACTTTTCTTCATACATGTTTTATTCATTTAAAAAAAAATTGTTAAACTAATACGTAGGTTTGAAAGCTTGGATTGGTATTTGTTACTTTAGTAACTCATTAAAAAAATAGTCTAATAGCTGAGAGGTGTAACTGTTATTTTGTGGTACTTTGTATTTATCAAAACCAGACATACCTTCTGGTTCACAAATGGCTTTACTTATAATTCCTAAGAAGTGCTGGTATAAGCTGTATAATTATGATACAAAAATAAAATGATTGCCATTTAAAATATAATAAATTTGATACTAATTTAATTGACAATTCACAATTGCCCAAATGGCTGTTTTTGTATCATAGCATTCATAGCATCCAGCACATTGATCAATCAAAACTCAAGAAATACAAGAAAGAAGTGGCACAATGTAACCTGCATCAAATGAATACTGTGACATTTTGCTTTTCTGTTTAAAATGCAGTCAAGACTGAAAGTTGATAATAAACTGTGCAGATCTTACCTGGGCTTATCCATTTAGTGCATTTCAGATTACCACGGCTGTCTGCGCAGTTCATCTAAGTGCAAACATTTTGAGATTTTCAGATTGGGTAATTTGTTTACAAACATGCAGTGACTCACGTTTTGTACCCTTGTACCCTGCTGCAAATTTGTCAGTCAGTTAATTAAGCCCTTTCACAAATAATCACATAACAAACCACTTTTGGTAGCACTGCAATATCTACAAACAGAAACAAGAACATTGGGAAACAGTTTTAATGTTTGAAAGTCAAGAAAGGCTGTTGTTTCTCATACTGCTACTGCTTGTACCACTACAACAGTTTTTGCCGTTGCAAAAGTTTTTAAGAAAGCATCATATTAATAATGTTCTTGTCTGAAGCGGTTATGTTTAATATTGTACAGAATTGCATGTGGTATGTTTTGTTGACTTCAACCTCTTTACACCAGAAATAACTGACATGAATTACATGCTGAAAATATATACTTAGTATAAATTGTGTATATATTTGAATTATTATAAGCCTTTTTACCTAGTACTGAGTAGGTAATGTACATGCATACTGATCATGACCACTTTAAAAGGAGTAGCACTTTATTATACATGATTTATATGTTGTGTGAATATCTCAAACTTAAATTAATAACCAGCTGCCACAAAAACCGTTATAAATGCTCTATTTGCCATTCTTCTCCACTTAACTTTTATTTGCACATGCAGGCTGTTTAAATCTATCACAGAGGGCTTTGTTGATGCGTTTTAATGCGTAACGAATGCATGTGCAGTCTTAATAATGGTAACTGCAGAATTTTTTTTATGAAACCATGTAAGATAAGAAATTGACATGGGTTTGCATTGACTGCACATGCTTGTATTCCTGCCTTGTCCCTTTGAAGTCTTGTTTTACATTCAAACAAACTTGATTAGTGCCGTGTTATGAGTATTTGTTGGGAAAAAAAACACCCCAATGTTTGGTCAGCAAAAAGGATGACATAACACTGGAGTCAAGATGACTCCATGCATTAAAGACATCATCATAACAGAGAATTTTGTATAAATTTTAAATGTGCATTATTTGGACTCATATAATTGAATGATCTCAGCATAATAACAAAAATATGCGCACAAATATTCAAACCATGAAAAATATATGACCCTACAGGTTGTTGTTTTATTTCTTTCCACATATTTTGAAAATGACAAATTAGATGCTATAATTTAAAAAGTATGATCTTTGCAAATGTGTCTTTGTACCAGTTTGTGTGCATCAATATATTCTATTGGCTTCAAAACTGACCTTAAATGAACCCTGTCATTATATTTAGGTAAGTACATGACAAAGATTAGTGTTACATATGAAGATAATTTTAAAATCTTTTACTTATGCTCAATAGCTTTCACCAGAAGATGAGTGCAACAACATTCTGAATAATGCCTCTCAAATATTGAATTGGAAGAGCCTTCAGTCAACTTCAAACAAAGTCAACTTCAAACTCAAATTACAGTCTGTGTCAAAGCTGTATGCAAAAGCTTTAATCACTGTCCGAAGCCCTTGAATTTTTTATGCTTCAATCACTGTGATGGTGATTGCTCTTAAATATTCAACGCTTCTATCACTGTTACTACGATAGCTCTAAAAAAATTAATGCTTCAATCACTGTTATTGTGATTGCTCTTGAATTTTCAACGCCTCAATCACTGTTAGTGTGATTGCTCTTGAATTGGCAACACTTCAATCACTGTTACTGTGATGGCCTTGAATTGGCAGGACTTCAATCACTGTTACTGTGATGGCCTTGAATTGGCAACACTTCAATCACTGTTACTGTGATTGCTCCTGAATTTTCAACGCTTCAATCACTGTTTCTCTGATTGCTCCTGAATTTTCAACGCTTCAATCACTGTTACTCTGATTGCTTTTCAATTTTCAATCACTTTTACTACTATTGCTTTTGAATTTTTAATGCTTCAAGCAATGCTATTGTGATTTCTCTTAAGTGTCTTTGTGCATGTGAATGGATGTTGTTTTTTAAAATAATTTCTGATTTTAATAAACATTGAAATGATGCAGTGTCAAGAAAAAACAAAGTTCCTAGGTCAAATGTCTAGGTCAAAGTTCAGAGTAATGGTGATACGGAGTGGCAACTAGCCAGGTCAAATATATCATTCACAGTTCAAGGTTTAATATTGATTAATAGCAATCAAATCCTTTGTCCAGAGCTTAACTTTGTCCAGTACAAATGAATTTTAAAATAATAAAAGTTTGAAAAAGCAGTAAATGAAAGTGTATCACAACCGGTAACCAGGGTTTGACATACAACGTCTTAATTGAAATGCAAACACATTGAGAACATAACTTTTGTCCATGATCAGTATTTTTTTTTAATAACTTCACCTGCAGGATCCATGTGCTTTGAGGAGATCCAAAATCAAGGTCACAGTTCAAAGTCATACCAAATATAACAATCATCCATTTATAATGGATTTTCAAACAATTTTGAAGAAGAAACAATAGACATGCATAATGAGACAGTGTACAGTCAAAACTGAGAACAGCGGTCAGTCAAAGGAAAGGGTCATATGTACCTTTGTCGACAGGTGACGGTTGTTCTCAGATTACACCGTTTTAGATGGTTGGTCATTTGGTAGTATTGCTACGTCGTTACCCCACCAAGTCTTTCTCACACAGTGTAAAACAGAGGCTCATTGCCAATAACTAAGCTTAATAGCAGACATACATAACATAAATAAATTCTATTTAAAAATACAGAATAATATCTCATAAATTGATTTAATGTATACCTATTTTTAAACTATTTCTATGACTTTATCAATGATAGTATTGTTGTTTACTCATGCATCTTGTTCATTCATTTAATTTGACTGTTTGTATAACATAAATTGGGAGATATATTTAAATAAAGGTTGTCACGTGTCATTGACGTCACATCCGAACAAGTATACAAACGGATTTGCTGTTGTAAACCAAAAGTACAGTAAAATTGTATCGTTCTCATTCAAAGAAAAATACGCCAAAATCTTGTAAAAAAATATCTTAAAGTCTTTTATTGCCTTCTTATAACAACACTCGCCAGCTAAGTGTTGTTTTTGACACCTTATCAGCGATAAACATCTATTGACTTTGTTACGCGCTCATGCTTTGTCGTTATCACTGCAGCGGATAATTGCTACTAATTATAATACACATTGTTATTTTTTACTTGCACCTGTTTCATTTGTGCTTTTACTTTTCGCAACTTGAAACGACTGACTCGTGGCCATTGGTCACTGTTAAAAATTACTTTTAGAGTGAAATCTACTGACCGTTGGCCGTTGTGGACAGTTTACCATTATTCTCAAGTGTAATATAGAATGATTTTACGTCAGGGGGAATCAAAACTGACCATTGTCTGCAGTTGACTGTTGTTCTCAGTTGACCGCTAGGTCAGTTTTGTTTGTATTACACATAACAATCATAGCCAAAGTCAATTTCACGGTTTTAAAGTCCAAGAACAATTATTAGAAATCAGCAGGTAACATTTTGTCTGAAGCATAGTCCAGCATGAATAGATTTTCATATAACATATACCATTGCTTTTAGAATAACTTTGTCCAGCATGAATACATTTTTATATGACACAATTGACCAATATTGTGAGACATATTGTTTTTCACTGTGAGGAACAAGGCTAAAAGTCAATAACACAAATGAAGATTCAAGGTCAACACATAGCCAGAAACTTACTGAGACTGATTGTTCCGAGCCACTACTAACTGCTTCTCTAGGTCAAAGGTCAGGGTCTCTGTTTGAGGTCATTGGTCAAATAATGAATATCATTTTTGAGGCTTGGCCAATCTTTGCCTCTACAGGGTCTTTATTGTCTAGCATATCTTTGTGAAGAATGCCCATTTGTTACTGCTTAAATTCGGTATACTAAGAAATAAGAAATCGGTCGACAAAAGTCAGAGATGTTTACAGAAAGTACAGAGCAATATCATTCTGGTCTGTCATTCACATTTAATAGCAGGGTCATTGAATGATTAAACAATAGTTTTAACTTCTGTTTCGTTTGATAATTTTGTTAAATTATGCAAGGAACCAAATTTTTTTAATTGATGTGAACAGGTGCTCAACTTTGTAGTTTCAGCTCTATAAGAGTGCATGTGCTTGAATTAATTAAGTAAAAATAATGCCAATGCATGCTTGGACATCACTTTTAAAGTTGCTTTTTGTAGTATTTGAGTCCTTAATAGCAAAATGAACACCCAGGGTTATAGTACAGTCTCTACGCTAAGTTTTGTATTGCTCTTGCAGGAAGTATCATGTTATTTAGTTAAAATAAAAAATGTGCACTTTTTGGGCAACTACATGTATATGCATGTCAACTACATGTATATCATGCATGTGAACTCAAACGAGGGCTGTTTGTAAAGGTGCATGCCCCCCATATGGGCTGTCAGTTGTAGTGGCAGCCATTGTGTGAATACGTTTTTTGTCACTGTGACCTTGACTGTTGACCTAGTGACCTGAAAATCAATAGGGGTCATCTGCCAGTCATGATCAAAGTACCTATGAAGTTTCATGATCCTGGGCCTAATTATTCTTGAGGTATCATCAGGAAAACATTTTACTGTTTCGAGTCACTGTGACCTTGACCTTTTACCTAGTGACCTGAAAATTAATAGGGGTCATCTGCCAGTCATGATCAAAGTACCTATGAAGTTTCATGATCCTAGGCTTAAGCATTCTTGAGTTATCATCCGGAAACCATTTTACTATTTTGAGTCACTGTGACCTTGACCTTTGACCTAAAAATCAATAGGGGTCATCTGCCAGTCATGATCAATGTACCTATGAAGTTTCATGGTCCTAGGCCTTAGCATTCTTTAGTTATCATCTGGAAACCATTTTACTGTTTCGAGTCACTGTGACCTTGACCTTTGACCTAGTGACCTGAAAATGAATAGGGGACATCTGCCAGTCATGATCAATGTGCCCATGAAGTTTCATGATCCTAGACCTAAGCATTCTTGAGTTATCATCCGGAAATCATTTTACTATTTCGAGTCACTGTGGCCTTGACCTCTGACCTAGTGACCTGAAAATCAATAAGGGTAATCTGCCAGTCATGATCAATGTACCTATGAAGTTTCATGATCCTAGGCCTAAGCATTCTTGAATTATCATCCGGAAACCATTTTACTATTTCGAGTCACTGTGACCTTGACCTTTGACATAGTGACCAGAAAATCAATTAAGGTTATCTGCCAGTCATGATCAATGTACCTATGAAGTTTCATGATCCTAGGCCTAAGCGTTCTTGAGTTATCATCCAGAAACCATCTAGTGGACGGACCAACCGACGGACGGACCGACCGACCGACCGACGTGTGCAAAACAATATACCCCCTCTTCTTCGAAGGGGGGGCATAAATATAATACTTGCCAGAGTCTCATTTTACTTCCCAAGACATCAGGCAAGTGGGTACCAGTAAGTATGAATGCTGGGAGCATCAGAAATTCCATTTCAGTCTGTTAGGTGTGTTAACGCACAAAAAGCACGGGCTAATCCACCATAATTAATTGTGTATTATTCAGTAAAATTATGATACAATTAATATATTTCTTAACTGGACCTCCTAATGCCATTCAACTTAACTGGTGCAGGTTGTGTGATATAATAAGCGCACATGTTATTTGTTGTACTTTATATTTTTAAGGTTCAACCTTTATAGCAAATTATAAGTTTGTGTTCTTTTTATGCCCCCCGTAGGGTGGCATATAGCAGTTGAACTGTCTGTCTGTCTGTGTGTCCGTTCGAAAACTTTAACATTGGCCATAACTTTTGTAATATTGAAGATAGCAACTTGATATTTGGCATCTCATGAAGCTGAACATTTTGAGTGGTGAGAGGTCAAGTTAAAGGTTATCCTTCAAGTGCAAAAGTAAAAAATACAATCCAAGGGAAGAAATAAGCTTTAAAAGGGAGATAATTTCTAAACCTGCCAAATGATACATTGAAATTTTATTTCAAAACGGCACAATAGGGGGCATTGTGTTTCTGACAAACACTTCTCTTAAAAAATTAATTGTTGTTGCCCTTAAGTTGATTGTTTGTGCATTAATTAGTGTTGTAATACAACTTCTTGGTTAAATGTGTTATCAATATTTCAGCACGCTTTCTTCACTTGTTATATTTTAATAAAGTAGTCAACCAGGAATTTTGTTAACTGATTGTAACAACTTGTTACTTGGTACAATATTTGCCATGTATTACAACATTTTGGCATTGGGTTTTTTACCACTACTGTAACAAGGTCTTGTTTTATTTGTATTTTAAGTACACTTTGCATGTGTTAAAAAGTTATAAGAGGTTACTGATATAGAAGATTTTCTAAATATGATTAAACTAGTAACTAGTCAGTCTGACCTCCAGTATAGGAGAGTGGCTCTTTAAAATGTTTAAGTAGTAACTTCATACAGGTCTTACGCAAAAATTGCTTTATGAGGTTCAGATATTTTTATACGCCCGTTTTTAAAAACGGAACATATTATAGTTTCACCCTTAATGGGCAGCGTCCACAGCAGTTTCCGCTCTCTAATTCAAACAGTTTTCATCTGATCTTCACCAAACTTGGTCAGAAGTTGTGTCTAGACAATATCTAGGTCAAGATTAAATATAAGTCATGCTGGGTCAAAAACTAGGTCACTGGGTCACTTAGTGCATTTCAAGGATTAAGCATGGTGTCCACTCCCTCATTGAAGTAGTTTTCACCCGATCTTCACCAAACTTGGTCAGAAGTTGTGTCTAGATGATATGTAGGTCAAGTTCAAATATGGGTCATGCCGGGTCAAAAACTAGGTCACGAGGTCACTTAGTGCATTTCAAGCATTTAGCATGGTGTCCGCTCTCTAATTAAAGTAGTTTTCATCCGATCTTCACCTAATTTGGTCAGAAGTTGTGTCTGGATGATATGTAGGTCAAGTTCGAATATGGGTCATGCCGGGTCAAAAACGAGGTCATGAGGTTACTTAGTGCATTTCAAGCATTTAGCATGATTCCGCTCTCTAATTGAAGTAGTTTTCATCCGATCTTCACCTAATTTGGTCAGAAGTTGTGTCTAGATGATATGTAGGTCAAGTTTAAATATGGGTCATGCAGGGTCAAAAATAAGGTCATAAGGTCACTTAGTGCATTTCAAGCATTAAGCATGGTGTCCGCTCTCTAATTGAAGTAGTTTTCATCCGATCTTCACCTAATTTGGTCAGAAGTTTTGTCTAGATGATATGTAGGTCAAGTTCAAATATGGGTCGTGTCGGGTCAAAAACGAGGTCGAGATGTCACTTAGTGCATTTCAAGCATATAGCATGGTGTCCGCTCTCTAATTGAAGTAGTTTTAATCTGATCTTAACCGAATTTAGTCAGATGTTACGTCTAAATGATATCTAGGTAAAGTTGGAATATGGGTCAGGCCAGGTCAATAACTAGGTCCTGAGGTCACTTAGTGCATTTCAAGCATTGAGCATGGTGTCCAAAACCTTCTAATGGGTGTATCTTGTGACAGTTTGGCACTCTTGTTACTTTTTGTGATGGATTTTTAGGTTTAAAGGTTTATTATTGGTAGATTATCCAACGCCAGTCAGTATCTGCTGTTTTTACAACACCATAATAGAAGACATTTTTCTGTGTAGTTGTCTTACCCAGGTTTTGACCTTACTCAACTGTTGTAATTGAACAGTAAAATCTTGAAAAAATTTGAGTAGGCCTGACTGAATCAATTTAATTTTCTTATTTGTGAGATAAAACAAAACCATGCAAAATACAAAACATGCAAAATAATACATTTTTACTCAATTACCGGGTACATTAACCCTTTACCACTTAGATATGTATTTTGACACATTAGTAGTCACATCATCATCATCAGCGTCAATCCTCTCTGCGCCGTCTGGTGCTTGAGGCGACGTCAAGGGATTGCCACTTTAATCTGTCAGCTGCTGTTGTGGCGGCTGTCTGCAGAGTGAGGCCTCTGTTCTTAAGCTCTTGCTCCACGGTTCGGTGCCACATCTTTTTAGGTCGCCTTTTCACGGTTTCTTTTTCCCTGTGGAGTCCATCTAAGTGCAACCCTGGGTAGCGA
The DNA here is from genome assembly GCF_020536995.1 of Dreissena polymorpha. NCBI lineage: Eukaryota > Metazoa > Mollusca > Bivalvia > Myida > Dreissenidae > Dreissena > Dreissena polymorpha. The sequence continues at coordinate 134,328,213 of NC_068358.1, read as the reverse complement.
GTTGGGTAGCATTCTGCAGACTTGGCCTAGCCATCTCTATCTCCTCAAAGCGATGGTCTCAGCGATGCTGTTTGCACCAGCTCTTCCATGCAGTTCCATGTTCACTCACCACTTGCGCTAGCTTTCCAGTCTGGTAGAGTGTTCGCACGTTCCAACATCCAACTCTGATCCATCGCTTTGGCGTCAAGAGTTCCGCTATCGGGGTGGGGACGTTCTTGCGGCGTTGATCCCCATCATTCACAAGTCCAGTTGCCTGGTCTGCTTCACTCTCGGCGCCATTTGTCGCTTGTTCCCTTGTTGTCATTTTGGTAGCAAGCATTTTTTCACGGGGTCCAACCCTCCACCTTTTGCAGCGCAGGCTTGGAACCATCCTTGGCGGAGTTAAAAGTTACATAGAAAGTTAAATTTAATTCAAGACCTTTATTACTAAATTCAAGTTTAAAAGGTTTCATTTCTAGCCCTTAATTAGTGATGAGCAGCAAACAGCATAAAACCTGAACAGACTGCGAGTTACTTGCAGGCTGTTCTGGTTTCATGCTGTTTGCACATAGCCATTTTCACTTGGCTTCAAAGTGGGAAACTGGGTTAACAGATATTATTTAATTAAGTTGCATTGTGCTATGTGTGAAGTATAGCTTGAACACAATTCTTATGCTGCATTAGCTCATGTGAAAAATAGGGATGCAGCATTATGTTTTGCAACAATGTAAACTGAGTGTTTGATGTGAAACAGTTTCAGCAACAAAAAAGCTACCGGTAAGGGGCAACAACAGATTCACACTGAACTCTCTTAAGCAATACAATTACTGTGTGCATTTTCATATTTACCACATGTTCAGCGCTTAGAACTTTCATATTTAAAGGCTATGTTCATCTTTTTACCAGAAAAAAGTGACATTACAAAAACCATCTAATTCACAGTGACCAATATATTAAGCATGGTCACGATGATTCATGATAATATAAATAATCTAGTTTTGCAAACCACTAGCACAGGTCATATGCATATGTATTGATAGTTCACATTAGGCCGGTTATTCTGCATTCTATTCTTTTCTGTACATATATAAATTATCAAACGTATCCAATAATGAGAAACAAGACAACAAACTGGTGCAACACTCTGTAATTGATGTGGGTGTGATGCCCAGGAACCTACACCCATGAATGTTGATCTCATAACTATAATAACTGCTTAGCTTTTACGAACACAAACCAACATCAACCTTGCAGTATATCTTTTAAACCCTTTCCCACTCAGAAGCAAAGTGAAAATGGCTATGTGTAAATGGCATAAAACCAGAACAGCCTGCGAGTAACTCCCAGTCTGTTCAGGTTTTATGCTGTTTGCTGCTCATCTGTATCTTAGGGTTGGAAATGAAGCCTTTAAAACTTGAATTTAGTAAGAAAGGTCTTTAATTAAATTTTACTTTCTAAGGCACTACAAACAAATCAAAATACGTATTTAAGTGGTAAAGACATGTCTTGCCTGTTGCAAGTTCTTTTTAATTTTGAGTATATAGGAATTTATCAATTCATGTCTTTCTTTACCAATCTCAAATTGCATTTTATTTTTTGCATTTCAAAGCCTTGTTTTAACTTTTTATTGATAACATCTTATGTCATAAATCTACATTATTTTCTCATTAAGAAGACAGTTTAGAAACTAAGTTGTTTGATTGACAATTGCAATGCATTAATACTCATACATCAATAGAAATAGCAAAAATCAAGGAAAAAAGTTTTTATTTTTATTTCATTTACTCGTGGTACTTTTACTTCAATGTAGATATTAAGGTCTCATTATGATAAAAGAAACCAAATTGAATTGCACAATTTAAATTTACCGGTAAATGAACTTTTGAAATGAAAATGTTTTGCATTAATTTTATCCTATTTCATTTGATTGGGTTCTTAATTGCTCATGTGCACTGCTCTTTGAAGCTTACGTCAAGACTGTTTTAAAAGTACATTTGTAATACATGTACAAATATATGTGGCTGCCATTGCTAATTCAGGCCTTATTATATGTGCATAACATCAAGTTGTAATTGTGCATTGTTTATGGGATTCTTGTAAACAAGTGAAAGCTTACTGTCATATTTAAAATGTGTATGGTTTGTAATAATCTGCTTATTTTTAACTTTGTATCATTAATTTTGTTAAACTTGGTATGATTTTTAAAACTGTGTTCAATGTGTTTAACTTTGTATGATTTGTAAAACTTGATATGCTTTTGTGAAACATCTTTTTATTAAAATAATTTTCAGTCTGGCTGTACATTGATTGTTGAAATTCAAATGCAGATAATATAGAAGTATGTCATTGGACTTGAAAACAGTGCTGAAATGCTTCACATTGAGTAAAAATAGGTCATGCAGGTCTCCTGAAGTGAGCAAATCATCTCTCCTTATCTGGTGTAACTGAAAAACAAACACTTAATGGTGACACTAGTGTTTGCAGGGTTGACAACTGAGAAAGAGAAAACATTTACAAGTATGGACTTGCTCATAATTTAGTCTGATATATGGTCACCCAAAGCTGGTGTGTTTGTCCTTACAAGATTTGTTCAGGCCATTGTTGCATGTGCATTAATGTTTTGCATAGCTGTGAATTGCTGATGCATGTCATGATTTCCGCTGTTCTTACCCCGTTGAAAATTTTCTGTAAACTTAAGATGCTTTAGAGTGAATTTGTGTCTACTGAAATCTGAAAAGCAGACTTTTAGGGTTATTACCGTTTACTTATTCGGTGCCTTTTGGTTTCCCCTTAAGTTCATACTGCGATAACTTTTTTTTAATGTAACCATTAAGAATCTTTTTGATGGTATAAGTATACATTGAAGCGAGGTTACACCTTATTTTAGTTCTTGTTCATTCAGCATTATTGCTTTTATTGCACTTGAGTAATTCAGCATTGTGCAACTCATCTGATTTGAAGATTACTAGCTATGCATGCATGAGGTCAACATTTTCATTGCTTACTTTCTGGGATACTCACTGTCAAATATTCTCATTTCTTACAGTTACATCACTGCAGTTTGTTCACCAAATATGTATATATTTGTTTCATGTATAATGTTCTTGTAAAGAAACAATATTTAATTACAAACAAAAATATCTGTTTAAAAACTAGTCTTATATTTAACTAAACTATTTAGTGCATTTCATTATAATTTATTGCAAATTAGCAAGTATAATATCAGCGTCGTCTAAAATTGTTCGGGACACCAATATTGATAATTTAAAAAAAATTACAGATTTAAACAGTTGTTCTGACCAGTTATTGCCAGTTCAAAAACAAATAGTAGTTCTGGTATTAGCATAATTCACATAAAATAAAAACATACTGCTCATTTTAAATGGAGATGGAAATGCAAATATTTCTTGCTGTATAGAATTCGTTAAAACAGTGGATATATGTAAGCATCTTATGACACTTAAAGCATATTTTAAGTTTCACAGTTGCTCTATTATGGTTTTCCATTGTTCTAATTTTAGCTCCACACAAGGAAGACACTATATTATGTCCCATTATAACTATAGAAAAGTTTGGAATGTTATATTTATAGTTATATTTAAAATTTACATGGAAAGTCATGTGAGGCATAATATTAAAAGTTACTAATACTCCAGTGCTTTTCCAACTTTTCAACATTTCCCTTAACTTTGCTGTATGACAATTAGCTGCTTAAATTGCTCAACATGCATTTTGTCTGGAGATACTGGTTATTAACTAGTTTTTGCAGATGTTCATTTATTATCAGATATTTTGTGTGCAAACACATTCTGTTTCTGTTCATTATGAAAGAGATACACAGAAGGATTTACTTTATTAACAGTTTAGAAATAAGTTGGACAGTTGTTAATCTTACAGCAGAATTATTTGTTTAAAGGGGGCATACTCTGTCACCCAGTGGTAAATTTTACTGTATTAATACTGGTTGTTTCCCCTGATTTTTATTCAGAGCTCCATTGATAAGATGCTTATCTGCGTATTTACGCATTGAAAAATTAGAGAAACGCTTCAAAACTCAGTACGTAATGTTACGCAATACAAATCTTGGTACGTTTTTGTGATCGATTAAAGTTTGTAACCGGTTTAACCAATAATCTAGTTGAGTGTTTAGTGTTAGTTAACATTTAAATCAAAAGTAAGTAAATCAAAAGAACCTTGTTATCAAACTGGCGGCACATAGCGTTCTAAGTTCGAAAAAGGGACGTTTCAAGCAAATACAGCGGCTCTTGCAGAAAATAACTTATATTACAATATGCCATTACGGTAGAAATAAATTGTATGCTGCTTCTAGAATTGATAAAATAATTTTAAGCGATCTAATTGTTGAAGAAGTTTATAGTTAACTTACATAGACCACATGTAGTGTTACTATATTTAAAATATTACAAGAAGTGCCATAGCTTAGTTTTATTGCGAAATGATGTTTGTGTACGATATGAATACTATTTGCAAGAAACACCCAATCAAGACAGAGATACAACTCATGTAAGTTGAATCTTTTCAAGACAGTCTGATAATATCATCATTTAAAATTTATTTTGTTTGCGCCTATTTATAACAAATAATTATAATATTTCTAGATTAAACACGCCATGTACTATGTCAATTTTCTGTAGAAATGGAAAATACCCTTCAAAATTTCTAAATAACCTTTATGGCTGAAACAACTGAGTAAAATACCCTTTTATAATTAGATGTATATCAAGGGGTAAAATACCCTTTAGACTAAATCCTTATCTGGAGCTCTGTTTTTATGCCCCCGGTAGGGTGGCATATAGCAGTTGAACTGTCCGTCAGTCAGTATGTCAGTCTGTCCGTCCGTCCGAAAAAAACCTAACGTTGGCCATAACTTTTGCAATATTGAAGATAGCAACTTGATATTTGGCATGCATGTGTATATTATGAAGCTGCACATTTTGAGTGGTGGAAGTTCAAGCTGGAGGTCATCCTTCCAGATCAAAGGTCAACAAAAATAAATAAAATTTATTTCAAAGCGGCGCAGTAGGGGGCATTGTGTTTCTGACGAGCACATCTCTTGTTATTTATAAAACAAAACAAAACAAAAAAACACCTATATTCAAAATATAATCATTTCGATCACTGTTATTTAATAGAATTGTGGTCCTTTTTTAACAGGAAATTGTGTTTAAAACTTTTACTATGCATCCACCTCTAGCTGTTTATTGGAATAAGAAGTTTCAACAATTAGTTGTCAATCTTAAAATTACCAGTAATAACTTGAGAACAGTGAATAATAAATCAAACTTCAATCTCTTAAATGTGATTTTATAAGTTTGTTTTTATAGTTTAACATACTCAATCACTTGTTGTTTAAGTACCATTATCAAAGTTCATTGCACACATTAATACAAATCTGCAGTTAAGAACATAATTTTATTGTTACAGTGCCAATAACATATGCCAGGCTTTCATTTTAAACCCCACAGTAAACTAAAACAGTGCCAAATTAGTACTAACTTCACCAGATTTGGTCTAAACTAGATCAAAATTAAAGTTTAAAACCAGCTATTGCTTTGTTAATGTTGAAATGCTTCCAATCAGTAAATGAGTCACATGAAACATTGTATTATTTTTGTATTTTTGGAACCCAATCAATGTCACTTGCCATTGCCTTGGCTTTCATAATGCATGTGTGACGCCTACATGACTAGCCCAATTAACTGAGATTATTGTAAAAATAATGGTACCGGTACTTATTATAAGTGTTGGAAGAGTAATTGAACAAATTATTATTAATCCCCGCCATAGGCGGAGGGATATTGTTTTGGCGTTGTCTGTATGTCCGTCAGTCTTTCCGTCCGTCCTGAGCCATATCTTGGAAGTGCTTTGGCGGATTTCTTTGAAACTTGGTATAAGTATATATATATATAGATAAGAGGATGATGCACGCCAAATGGCATTGTACACCATCTGTTAATAACAGATTTATGGCCCTTTGTATCTTGAACAAATTCTTTTTTGAGTGTCAAATATAACACTTTTGTGTCCAGAAGCATATTGGCGGGGGATATGAATTCATCGGATTTGCTTGTTGCCCTTAAAGTATAATAATTTAGATATACAACTTAATATGTCAGTCTGTATTTTATCTATAGCTATGTTATATGAATATTTGTAATATAGGTGATATTTATTACTATTATAATTATTGTAAGGTTTTAATATAAATTCAATATTTGGAGTTCTGTAGTGTTTTTAATATTTCAGTTATTGGAATTATGGCTTCTGGTAAGGTAAATTGTTAAACTGTCAACATTAAATTATTTTTAGAAATAATGAAAACCTTTTAGGAAATCTTGCTTTTAAATTGTATTTCAAACAATTATAATAATCGTCTTATGTTACTATCTATAAGTCGCTGTCTGCAATCTGATCTGAGTCTCCAGTTTTCCTGTCAATATTTACATGTCAGCCCCCCTGGACAGACAAGAGAGAGGACCCTCAGTTTTCATGCAAAAGTCAACTATTAAGCTTTTGTAAATAACTGTCTTGAATCAGTATTGTACTGAAACCATACTGTCCTGTCACTCGTTATATTTATTTACAAAAAATCACTGCCAGTTAATGGGTTAATTTCCATATTTTATGCAGGTGATGGATTACTTATGGTTTAAACACATATCCTGATTGCATGTTTGTCCACAAAATCAACAATGTCTATATACAAGTGTTGAAGCACAAGCTAACAGGATTAGAGCGTTGACCAGTTTACAACTTTCTTAACTACCCTATTGTTGCCTTGTTGCCATTTAAAAGACACACTTTTGACATTATTGAAGAAGTGTGAAACATTTGGAGCTCCTCCATGACCTTACAGTCAAAATCAGGATTATTTTTGACTAAGCTCCGCCTACAATTCAAAATCAGCCAATCATTGTTATCAAAGGCAACAGCTTTTTTGGCAGTCAGCCATAACTCGCCTCAGTGCACTAGTAGTGTAGCTTAACAGACCAGTTTAAGATAGCATAGTATCTAATGGTTATAGTAAAACTGTGAAAGGTGTATGGACTTGTGCATGTAAAACTTGATCAAGTTTTGTGAAGATTTAGTTCTGTGTATGATATTTATTAGGATTTACTTTTTATAATATTAACACAGGATAACATTTGTGAAGAATATTGGTAACTTCAGTGTTATTGGTTTTTGTTACAGAAGTCAGAGAAGACAGCTTAAATAAGTAAAGAAATAACTTCTGTATAGTGACATTAATTTTCAGATCAAGGTGTTTTTAAATGAACTGTTACTGTTTAACAGCGGCCTCTTTTGCTGTAGAAGAATCCCTGCACTAGATTGTTCAATGGAGTAAAAATTTATATCTGATCTGGTGTATAAAAGTAAATAAAATACATCGAAACATACGGTACATGCTGGATTAAAAACATCATAACAGTGATCACATGTATTTCATTTAATGAATAGTGTTTGTTTGTTATATCGGATTTGTTTACTAGAACATAAACAGGACAATCCCTTCACTAAGACGTTTGATGAAGTAACACAGTGCAGGACACATTTGTAGTTCTTTATATATCTTACATAGGAGGTATGTATATAATTGATGTTTTGAGATGACATATTAAGAATTGATTTCATCATCTGTTTGTGTTTTCAATAATGTTTTACCTTTTGACTGAATGTTTTCTATATATTTGAATTGTATTTTTTAACTGGGTTCATATATTCATGGAAACATTTTGCAGTTTTTGATGATTTAAGATAAATTACTAATTAAATATCCAGCTTTATAGTAAAATCAATTTAAATTATCCCTTGATATCCTACTCTAGTTTACTTATACATGTACATTGTCAAAATGGAGAAATACAATAGGTTAAACTGTATATAATCAATAAATGCATTATTGAAAAAACACAATTAATTCTTAGACTGATGTCTTATTCCAATTTCACATATTTATAAGTTTAAATATTTATTTTGTAATTTAAAAATGAAGTAAAATTTGATGACAGAAACCAAATGTGGGACTAAACTTCTTGCATAGTGTCAATGGCTGGTCTAACTTGTCAAGAACCCCTTGTGATGGATGGGCTGTTGACTGGGTTTTGATCGGTCATTAGTCCTAATTGCACCAAATTGCAATTTGTAGCCTTCTTCAATCTACATGTAGCCCCAGTTTGTTTTGTTGACTATGTACAATTTGTTTTCATTGACACATGAATTGTCATTGTTGATATTGTTTGATGTGTGTGTTGAAGGTCTTGGGGCCATATGTTTTCTTACATCTTAATTGTAGCTTCTTTAATATGCTATACCCTGCAGGCTTAGTATGCACTGTATGTGACAGTTTGTGGCGACATGGTGTAGGAGTGGCTGTGACCTGATGTATTAAAGGTGAAAGCAGCTGTATGCAAAAAATTACATGTATGTGCATAAAGCAATATTTTAAGTTTCAGGCTATATATGCTTTTGAAGCTGTCAGATTTACAAACATTTGCAACATTGATTACATTCCTGATGTGTTTATTACATCACATAGTTGTGGGCTATCTCAGGTTGATAATTGATTATGTTCACATCTGGAATATGGTATACATTATTATTATTAATTGAGTACACACATTGCTGATTATATATCAAGGGAAGGTTAAAACAACAGATTGCTTAGAATTTAAATGAAGTTTTTAACTTACTTTTAACTTCATACCCAGGTTTATTACATTATTTGAGCTGTTACAAATTTCAACTTACCGTACATGTACTTGACACATTTTATCATTATGAATTTTTGAACAAGTTCTAAATTTTGTTTTTTATCAAAGGTTATAAAAGAAACTTCTGGAGTGTAGATTACTTACTGCTTAATTATACAAATAAAAAAATTGAAATTACAATTGATGTGAATGTAATATTATATAATAATCCCCACTGGTAAAAGGCTCTTGTGTGATTTTTTGTGGCAATTATTCATTTTTTAACCGAGCTTCTGAACATTGCATAAGTAAATCAGTTCTATACAATGGCCCCCCCCCCCCCCCCCCCCCCGCATCTTGCTTAGCAGCTATGTAACACGCCTGATTATGTTCACACCTACACACTCGTACACCTCATCTGGCTACTTATCATCTTAACCATGCACACTTGAAGTATCCAATCTACACCATATATCATGAGAGTGAACCTCAAGATTTATCATATATTTATATAATAATAACTGACCACATGTAGCCTGCAGTGCCCAAACACTCAGCTGGTGGTCAGATCAGATGTGTTGTTCTGTCTTACTAATAAACCAACCAAGATTAGTCCAGTGTTTATTCTGCAGCCTGTGGTCTGTTTGTTCTACTGGAACATGAAGGCTCTCAAGATGATTGGCATGCAGCCCTAATTTCCCAGCTGATATGTAATCTCTGATAAGAATGCTGGCCAGAGATCTATCTGGTGGCCGAAATCTGGTCAAACAGAATTTACTTGCTGATCTATAGTGTCACCTGAAGTGGGTCTGGTCTGCAGTGTGACACATGAAGTGGCTCTACCCAAGTACATGCAGAAATAAGTATTTGCATTGACTGGATGTGGTGATTATTTGAGAGGGCGTTCTAGGAAAATTGGGTTTAATGCATGCATTTTTAGTGTCATCCGGAATTAGCATGTGCAGGCAGTCCACAAAGGCTAATCAGGGATGACACTTTATGCTTTTATGGTATTTTTGATGAAACAGAAGAGTAAATGTGACCCCTAAGTACCAATTTAAACTCCATTTGACTTTCCAAAGAAATTCATTAGCTGTACATTTATTCATTCATCAGGGCCATTATGATCTGATTATTAACCCTTTGCATGCTGGGAAATTTGTCGTCTGCTAAAATGTCTTCTGCTGAATTTGTAAAATCAGCATTTCCTTCGATTTTTTTCAAAGAATACTATCAGAATAGCAAACAGTTTGGATCCTGATGAGACGCCACGCTCTGTGGCGTCTCATCTTGATCCAAACTGTTTGCAAAGGCCTTCAAAATCTGGTTCCAGCACTCAAAGGGTTAAATGTGTGTTTAATAGAATGCATCTCCTTGGATAAATTTCCACTTATGGGGGTCAACTTTTTCAAACGGTTATGTAAGGAATATTAAGTAACTGAAGCCCTTTAATCCCCGTAGACCAGATAACACCAGACCACACACAGTTCCTTTAATTAATAATATATTTTCCATGCTTTTTCTATTGAGATACAAGTCTGTAGTCATGGTCACAGTTTTATATTTGCTGTTATTTCAACTTTTATGCGGACCAGATACAAACATACTGGGCACTTTGATCTTTTATATTGCCACTTTTATTTTTGTTTGGTGTTTAAATATGGAGCCGGAAATCAGAAATTGAATGCAATCATGGATCTATTTGAGAATAAATATCAAAACATTGACAGTCACTGTTTGCACATACAATGCATAATTGGAGGCATTATGGATTTGTTGTTCTATTACTGTTATTTATACAGTAGAGGGAGCAAAGAGCAGTAAAAAGTATATATTACATCATATATCCCCAGTAACTGTAACTGCTCTTTCAACATTGATTTCTGATCATTTACAGTTGATAGGATGTTTTCCTCATCATTACACTGACCATTAATGTGTACAAAGATTAGCCCTGAATAAAGCCCAATAGATTCAAGAGATTAGCCATGGAAAATACACATGTTCCTAATCCCACGTGTCTAGCACAAAATATGACCATGTCAGCAAAATATGATATGAATTCAATAAGAAGATTACAAAAAGGGCAACTTTTTACTCGCAAGATTGACTTGATATAATAGTTTGTTGCTGTGGTTCTTTAAAAGGAACGGAGTGACCCAGAGGTTACAGGAAATACAATTAAATGAAATTGTCTGAAGCATATGAAAACAGTAAATTTTCTGAGCATGTTTTTGTTTTTATTGTGTATAAAGTAACAGATAAAAAACTATTGTGTGTTAAATTTTGATGTTTAAATCTATATATGTTATTATGTATCGTTGTCTTTATTTTCTTCAACAGTTTTTGATGATGTATTAGCAAACACAGAAGCATTGAAATTTAAAGTAGTGAAAAACCTGAACATTACTCCCTTTTTAATTTTGTGACTCATTTTAATACACAAAACATTCACATTTACATTAAAAAAAATCTTTATTTTGATCTGAATATTATGCTTTCTTTTGAATGTCAAACTGTGCCTTCTTCGGGTTTTAAGTGTTGATGGATGGGTTTTATTTGAAACTGCAAGAGTGATGTTTTGTAAACTTCAAAAATATCAGCCAGAACAATATATAAATTCTGCAACGACTGTCATATTCTTGATGTTGAAGGTTAAGCAATATTGTATAAGGATAGATCTATGACATAAAAACTCTGGTTTAAGGGTTTAAGAGCAAGATAAATTGAGTTGTGTTCTGAGAAAACTGGGCAGAATACATGTGCGTAAAGTGATGTATGCCTAAATTGGATTTTTGCTAAGAAGATACTTCATTTAAATGAAAAAAGTCATAAAAGCGGAAAGTGTCGTCCCTGATTAGCCTGTGTGGACTGCACAGGCTAATCTGGGACGACATTTATGCACATGCATTAAGCCCAGTTTTCTCAGAACGCGACTCAATTTCTCACTTTCCATTCAAATGTCTCCTGTGTGATATGACTTCTTAGTCAATTAAGTAAACCATTCCTAACTTAGCACAATCTACTGGTTAATAGGCAGGAACAATATTTGATATATAAAAAACCTTATTAAAATGATATCCTCTATGTATTTTAATGCCCCCGGTAGGGTGGCATATAGCAGTTGAACTGTCCGTCTGTCAGTCTGTGTGTCCATCCTTACACTTAAACATTGGCCATAACTTTTGCAAGACAGCAACTTTATATTTGGCATGCATGTGTATCTCATGAAGCTGCACATTTTGAGTGGTGAAAGGTCAAGGGCATCCTTCAAGGTCAAAAGTCATAAAATACAATCTGAGGGAAGTAATAAGCTTTAAAAGGGAGATAATTTCTAAACCTGCCAAATGATATATTGAATTTTATTTCAAAGCGGCGCAATAGGGGGCATTGTGTTTCTGACAAACACATTTCTTGTTTTTCTTAATCTTCAGAGATAAGAATGCTATTCAATTATAGCCACTGCATTTTATGTTGGATAGAAACATTTACTTTCATAATTTTGTTTAATATAACTGGTGAAGGTTGAGTTATTGTTTTTCGTATAACTTACAATGATTTTATTCACATTTTGCAGACTGAGCCCGAGGCAGAGTGAATAATGTGGCACATAGCAAGATGCTTGTTGTTGGTCCCTGTGCTGATCTCTTGCGTTGGTTCATTCACCCACACCTGGGTGCCAAAAGCTGTGGTCAAGCATGAAGGTATGTGTTTTAGCTAATTGACCATTGCTCTCACAGACCATGGTTGTGTAATCAATCCTGAATATGTTTTTTCCTCTACATATTTCATCCAGATCAAAAATACAACAATTAACCACATCATGTGAAAATGGGTCTCATACAAGATGCGGCCATCATAGTTCCAGATCAGCCTGCGCAGCCCTGTCTGTCAATGAGGCCATGCTGGTCATCCATTTTTTTTTATGACCCAGGCAATCTTGTAATTTTTGCTTTGGAGACGAGAATATGATAACCTGTGCTTCCGGTATCCTTGCTGATTATTGAACACAGTGTTAATTGCTCCTGCAACCTACTCCACCTCTGATGTTTCTATTGAGTTGCCTCATATTGGTAATTGCATCTGCATGCCCCTTACTGCAAGAAAGGCATATCTGACTTAAGTATCTGTTGTTTATTATCCGGTTCCTGCTATTAGGATGAAAGCTACGTAGGTTAATTGCTTGGCAAGATAATAAGATCATCTTGGTTGTAAATAATACTGAATTATTGATGTATGATACATGGCCATGCCTCTGTGCAGGTCATACAGTTGGTGTATTGATCCCACTTTCCATCATCACGCAGTTGCCTATTATTACATAAAGTGACTTAACATGGTTTTCTTTAATAAAATCTCCATACCAACTGCTTTTCATGAATAATTACTAAGGGATGAAGCTTCAGCTTTAATATGCCCAAAAAAGTCTTAAATAATTGGTCGTTAATTAGTTATAAATCCATGAAAAAAATATTTTCAGCTAAAAACAATAGTTTCTTAATGGTAATGCACTGTTCTGTGTCACTTTTGTGGTGAACCATTGTGGTTTTATTAATGTCGCCATGACAAATGAAATGCATGTACATGAATGTAAAGACCAACGAAATTGTGTCAAGCTGTTTACCAAAAATGTGTGAAAGTTGTACATGTATTAAGGATAGGTTTGTGACGCAAAAAGCTTTCATTTTTTGGAGGTCAAACATTCAAATATTAAAAGGATTTTAACAGATTACATATGGAGGTCATGTACACTATTTGCTCTGTATTGTGTTTGGACATTAAACCTATATAAGTGTTAAATCAGATAAATAATTTTTTGACCAATCAACACATTTTTCAATGCTTGATTTTATAATTTAGCATAATTTAATTTTTATCCATGCTTTCTCACAGAGCTTGGAGTTTTAATTCCCAGGTGCTTAAACATTTTGCCTTTTTACACTGAAATATGCTGCGTAAAGAAAAACTTCATTTTGCCGAAAAAAACTTATATGAATTTGAATAATCAAGCAGTTAAAGCCTTTAGAATGCATCAGTAAGTTTAGGACATAGTGCAAGGTATAAGATAGGCTTGAATAGATGCCTTTAAAAGGTGATAGCATGTTTTTGCTCTTGAATAACAAAATAAATGAATTCAGTATGCAAATACATCGAGCTGTTTGTGGTAGACAGGCATAGGTATAATTTATGATTGATGTTTGCGTTTTACGTGCGTACGTAGGTAATTTTTTTGGCACATGTATGTATCCAGTATTTCAACATAAAAACAATATCTTGATAAATCAAGTTCTTAGTGATTGATTGAAATGTACATATATCATTTTCCTTGTAATATCAATTTAAGTGTAATGACATCATTTTATGATTCTTATATAGAAAGATTTTTATCAGACTCCGGTTTTGATTATTTACTGATGATGTCAGAAAGTTGAATGACATTTTCCCATTTTACTACGTAGTAAGTAAACATAAGAGACAAAAGAAACCTATTTATCATGTGTTGTTGCTCGGTTATACTTGCCATTGTTGTCTCTTTGTTAAAACTGTACCGGTTTTCTTTTATGTATCACTTTTCTAAGAGGTCACTGTTCGAAATGAAAATGAACTCGTACATCGGGAAATTTTCTAAAACAAAATAAACAAATGAATTCTAAGGACATTTCGTCTTTTGTTTATCATAGTCTAAAGTTTTCAAACCATATTTGACCTATTTTTTGCTCAAAATCATAAAATTTCCTACCATACTTTTCATTTTTAATATCTTGTCCAAATGAAAGTGGAGATATTTATAAATCACAATTACTGTTCTGAATAAAGAAATGTTATTTGATTGATTACATTGAACGTGACTCCAGTGAAATTTGGAAAACTGATTCAAAGGTATAATACTTTTAGATATGAACATAAAGCAGTCTAGCTCTTTGCCCCACCATTTATTCTGTCACCTCTCTTTGGCAGGCCTACAAAAGGAGGGTTCAACTGCGACCCCAAAATTTATACCAGATCAATTCCCTTATTCAGATGGGCTTCAAGTTTTAAAAGCCCTTATTTCTGTAGGGAGACACATTCCGATTCTTTATGATCTTGCACGTGGCGATTTCTAGGATTTTTACACATCATATGGTCAGAATGCCTCTAATGTCCCTGAATTTTCATTAAAGCACTGGTCAGTTTGATATCAGATTACTAGTCATCAAGTTTTGATGGCCATATAATTTGATTTTACACATTAATGCCTTTGATACTTGCCCCCAACCTCTGTCGCCAAGAAAACTCAGTGTACATGTCGCAATTTCAAGATGTCTGCCTATCCACAGGATTACACTGTATTTAATTAAGTTTTGCAAGGACTTAAAGTGTCTTTGATCCGATTTTATTTACTATCACTCATCTTATCAATAGTTTGTTGCTCAGGTGTAATGTAAAGTCAGCACTTAATAGAAAGTAGTGGAAGATTTGAACATGATAACATTGAAAAGGATTTGACACTTATGTGCAAGTCCTTTAGTTCAAACCTTATGAAATACCCTTCTATTTCTAGGGAAGAGTTCATGGAATTAACTAAACAAAATGTTTTGCCTTTATATCAACAAGTTTTGTTGCATCACATGCATGAGTAAAGATATTTACTTAACATGATAATGAAGTGCAGTGAGCATTATTTACATGTAAGCACTTCTTCTATTTTTATATTTTATATGTTATAAAACTTTAATGTCTGTCACAGGATAGCAATTACTGATGCATTAATGTATGAAACAGCAAACAAAAATGGTTTAATAGTATGTTAACAGTATGTTAAGGTTAGTCAAAAGCGCTTCCATCACATGGCATTTAGTGCAAAAACTTTGTGACATGATAGGGCCATTAGGGGGGCTGTTCTGCAGGATGTATATAAGTTACAATCAAAGCGCTGAAGGCACTGAAGATGTTCGCTATTGCATAATTTAACACGCAATTCATTTTTCAAATCAATCGCAAGTTTGAAATGAACACACACCATTCAACTTTATAAAGTGTGTGTCATAGCGCACAGGTCGAGTTTTGTGTGCACTTTTTATCATCCTTATTATTTCATAGAAATAATTTTGACAAAATAAAAACAACATGCTTTTTGGACGTTCGGAAAGCATAGAAAGTATTATGAAAATGGAAATGAGAACTTAATATAAAGAAAATTTGCAGCCACCATCATATTAAAGGAATATTTTTCTAATATCAAATAACTCACCAAGAATATAAATTCATAATGAAAGTTCCGTGTACAAAACTTTCGATTTTTGACACCATATACAAATTCAAAATATACAATAATGTTCGTATCTTCAGTGCCTTCCCCAGGATTTTTTGCAGGCGCCCCGGGGCTGATCGGGGGTGGGTTCGGGAGGGGTGTCCCCTCCCTACGTTGATTTTTTTAAATTTCAATGTCAATTCACGTTCTGTGGTGCGTTATAACTCAAAAGAAAACAGCGTCAAAAGACGTCATTTGGTGCGCTATGACTCTTTAAAAAAATCCCCCAGTCATTTAAAAATATATATTTTTTATATTGTTTAATTGTTTTAAAACTTTTCCGCACAGATAGTAAAATCCCGACTCGAACAATTCACCAATACATCCGTTTCAACCCGACTCTATTACTGTATACTTACTATTTTTCAAGTTTCTATTTATTACCCGATAATCCCGTTTATTCCGTTTTTATCAATCTCTTTCTGGTAAATATTTACGATAAAAGCTTTCAGTTATTTCTTTAACACAAACCTTGCCATTTTTTAAGTGACTATTTATAGATTTGATGAAATATTGCCTCTGAATATGCGTCAATCCCCTGACCTGTTGTGTGCTTGTTACGCTCAATACACGCCATTTGTATGCAATAGACGCGACGTTGTACATGCTGCATAATGTTCGCGCTCTTTTTAATTGAGAAAAAGATTCGACACAAAATAAATTTGCACTGCTAATTTGAAGCAAAAATATTTAACGTTGCGGTAACATTTACATTCGGAAGTGTGCTTCGGATTAAAAACGCGTTAACATCAACTTACGGGAATGGGTTTCGGATTACAAATTTAATTATTCCCATTTGAGATTTCAACAAATATTAACCGTTGCGTTATAAATTCAACGATAATTTGTTTAAACACTTTACGAGTCGAATAAATGTTTTGACGGAACTATGCATGAAATTCACGTTGTCCACGAGGATCACGGCCGGTTGCCATCATCAGTCTTCTAACTATCGATTATCGGACGAAACATTTACAAGTGTGCGTAATTAATTCAAGGAAAATTTGTTAAAGCGCATAACGTGTCGAATAAATGTCAGAAAAACGAGGTGAATCAGTTCTATAAATGGACATGTTGAAATATACATGTACTGGAATTAAATAAATTGTTATCACATAATTGTAACCGGGAGTCATTTGCACAACTTACTCGCTATAATAATTAATTGTTTACCACTTGCAATTAATTTCTCGTATTAATTATGAGTCATAGGTAACACTTGTTTACAGTAAAAAGGTGTGATGATGATGCCCGAAACCGTCTTTAATGTTATGTACTGTACTAATTACCGGTTTTATATTACTCAAATGGTACAACTTCTTGCTAATCAAGCTGCGATAAACTCTTACTTCATGCCCGACGTGAATCAAAAATAATGGTCGATAGTTAACCCCGCCCTCATAAGCATTCGCGTAACTGATTGGACGATGAACTTCACAGTTTGACGACTGAAAAGTTACCAGATACATCATTGTCAGCATTTAAATGACCGTGTAATGTGGCTAGAATAATCGATACGCGTGTCATGCTATTCTCTTATCAGTGGATTATCCATTACCCCATGTGGTGTTTATGGCGATTACTTGTGAAAGTAGGTACCGAGTGCTCTTTTAAAACAGGGAATATTGATACACTGATAGGGAAACCTTGATTTTTTTGGACAATCTCCACTTTCTTTTTCTGAAGAATACACTGATCGGAAAATTTCAAGCGCCCCGGGGACTCTGATTTCGAAATTCAAGCGCCCCGGCAAGGGGCGCTTAAATGGCCTGGGGAAGACCCTGATCTTGTATATGGAGGAATAAAGGTATATAAACAATGCTGTTTATGCTTAACTTGTTACCCGAGCAGTTCACAAGGTGTCAACAATGCTGACATAAACATAGGTATAGAGCACTAATGCGCTTTAAGGCGTAGCTGTTTTACTCAGTTTTCATCTTAGTGACTTTTACATAACGCCAACAGACACCCATGAATATTTTCGAATATTTAATAAGCTGATTCGAGATACAACCTCTGAATTTTTGCTACATCACTGCGTATGTGCTCAATTCAAAGGATGTAGCACTGTTCAGTGTAAGGAATTCTGGACTACTCTCTGTATGCTCAAACGACACGAATTGTGGCCCTGTTACTATTACGCGTTACAATCCATCTCGCAGAATTTCACTTTCGCCTCCAAGATGAGAAAACAATCATTAGCGAAATAGTATAGAGTCACGATAAGAGAAAATCGTTTAATTATCATACCACAATGTTTGCCGTACTTGGTCAGCACGTCTGGAAATCATTCCTGAATGTGTGGATAGGCTGCCATTATTAACAAGTTTGCTATTTTGAATTCAATTTTGTATCAAAAAGCATTGTTCTTAAATGTGGCATTTTCAATTCGCAATAAGATTTATAATGACCCTCGTTATGCGAAAATGGGTCTTATTCCATATGCACCCATCATATAAATAGCCCACTCAGCTATCTCTCCTTCTGGTAAGGAGAAACATAAAATATTGAGTGATTTTATAGCGAACAGCATCGCCTATGGCCTGACTGCGCAAAAGCACATGTTGGGTTTAACAAACACTTGCCGAAACGCATAAGACCCATTTTCACATGACGGCGCTCAGTGATTTTTTTTGCCCAAAATTACAGCCGATATTCGGCTGCTTCCCAATTGCAAAAAATGTCATTTTTTCCCAAAAATTTGATAAAAATTTCCCAGAAAAAGACAAAATTTTCCCAATAAAGCCAATTAGATTACATTGCAATTTAGCAATAATTTCGAACGAGTGCCGATCGAGCTTGTCGAGTCGTCGCCGAACGACAACTGACTTACGTATTGTTCGCGAATTTAGCCGAATACGATTTTATGTTGCTATGCACATCTCTCTCTATATTGTGGAGGATACCGACGATAATCGATGTATCCCGATTGTAAACGCCTGTTTTTACACACGTCCAAGATGGCGGCAAGCAGACGAGAAATTTGCGATGAGCGGCGAAAATGATAAATAACATTCAAATTAACAACGGATATCATATGGTTATTACGGAATAATTTAATGCGTGTGTCAATTAACGCAAAATACAACGTTTGAGATAAAAACAACAAATATTTATTAGAAATCTTCACAGTGAATGTGCATCACGGAAATCATTGTTGCGAAATTGGAGTTAGTCTACCGGTACTCACAAAGTTAATGCATTTAAGATGAGTATCGTTCGAAAATGAAAAGAGACAAACATGATATGATTTATATGTTAGTGGATCTGTGTATAATCAGATTCATATGCATATTCTGCTTTATTATGTTTGTCACGCTTTACAGTTCACTGAAATAGCATTGAACGAGGATGTCAAGTGCAAGATGGTAAAGAAATGAAATAAATTATTTTAACTCCATTTAATACATCATTGACATAGCAGGACCACTAAAGTGTTTTTTTTAATAAATATTTGTTAATGTTTTCACCATATGATATTTAATTTAATAAAAATACTGAATTAAATTCTTACCGTTAAAGAGGTTATGATTAAATGGTATATTTAAGAATCTATATAGATTATTGCAAGATTAATATGCATGTGGAAGGATAGTAACTTAACATTGTCTTCATTGTAAGAACACATTAAATTAGCACTTTATAATATAAAAATGCTGTCAAACATGCTTTAATAATTTTAATTCTGTTCTTATAATCATATTTATAATGTTTCCCAATTTCATGGTTTATCACGCTATTTTTCCCAATTTCATGGTTTATCGCGCCATTTTCCCCAATTTCATGGTTTATCGCGCTAATTTTCCCAATCCAAATGGCACAGGCTGTAACAAAAAAAAGCAAAAAAAATCACTGGCGCTATTGACGTGTGATTTAAATGTGTCGAAAGAAAACTGCGTTTAAATCAAATATCAACATACGATATATTTTGATAGTGAAGAAAGATACTCATAAGGTATATGAGGACACATATGAAGTGCTCTCCCTTAGTATATTTTTTATCTACTCACACTAATGTGTGGTTTGACAATGCTAACACACATTTCATGCGGTCAATATGCAACTTACAACTGAAAAACACAGCAAAATAGTTTAACTTTTTTTTAATTGTATTTATTTATTTAGAAAAGTAAATTGCAAAATTTATTTCAAAGTCAGCGTATAAGCCGACTACATTTTTAAAAGATATTTATTGTTATAAATATATTTAATATAATATATTTAGTTGTTTTCGGTTTTAGCGATTATAAAGCATTTTCGAGGTTGCCGATAGTATGCTTGTAGTAATCTAAAAAATGAAACAAACGAAAAGCCAAACATTGGAAAACATTATTAAGTCTCTCTGTAGCCAGTTGGGCTGTTATGGACCAGACTGGATACCCTGAACAGGGTAGGTAGTTGAGATTCTGACAGGTACAAATTGCAAAGTAGCAGTGTCACATAGCTGGAAACCAGGTGGACCAACAAAACAGGAAAAGTGCCTTAAGGGTGTTGTTTTTTTAGCCACACTGCTAGCCATTATGTGGTCCAGATTGAAGGGTTCAGTTTTACATCTTATAAAACACCTGGTGTATTGTGACTTGTAAGATTTAAGTTTTTTTACATGAAGTGGTAATTTGATAATGACTGAATTAGCCTGTGTTCTTTCTGTTTGCCGTTTTTTTTTCAGAATATTTTGCAAGTCACTGTAGGCCTTTTAGAGAGAGCCATAATTGTTCTTCTGTTTCATTTTCATAAGACAGATATGAGTAAACGTGTGTGAAATTTTATATCTAGCATGGCAATACAAGAAACAAAACAAGTGTTGAAATTTAATCGGAGGCTCTCCCATTGTTTAATTGTCTCTTCACACACGGCTAAGGGCACACTTTTTGGCAGGTAATGTTGATTTTTAATTGGAGTCCTAGGGTCCCAAAATCATTTAATGTATTTGAATGTATTAAATCGATATGGAAGAGGTACATATCAGTGTCTAGTGATTGAGCCTTTAAAACTTCGTACTTCACTGAGTACACACATTAGGGCAATAAATCATGGATATGAGGTGATAAAAATGATAGCAAACTATTTTCTTGCTTCAAATCTAATATTTTGCTTATTAGCAACCATGTGCGTAAATAAATTGATGTTGTAATCTTTCTGGACCAAGTTTCCTCATTTTAATGTCATGTAATGTCCCATGTTAGCTTGATGCACATATTGCCGTGCAATTTCCTGATTATTTAATGTGCAAAGTTTGTTAAACTTTTGGTTAGCAACTCCAATGAGTAATTAAGTTATGATGTCATTAAACCAAATTTAATTTTAGATTCAATATTTTTGGATATAGTAGCTGGGAGGGCGAAAAACAAATGCCAAAGTTTACTTTTTTACTTTATTAATAAAGATTTATGTCTATACTCTTTAAGTAAATGACTTCTGACATTCAGATAAATGTTCATTAATATAGGGTGTGAACATAATGATAATGTCACTGCATGGTTTACTTAGGCTTAAAAGGGCTTAGATGATGCCTCAGGTATAAATCTGTTTTGTAGTAAAAATGGCAATGTACTTTGTTTTCAAGATAATTAAAATATTCAAAGACTTATGATACTTAAAGTTTTTTGGGTTGAATCTTATTATTTTAATTATATGTTTCACCTTTTCAAAAAAACAAACAGGGTTTTAACTCTTTCAGTGCTGGAACCGAATTTTGAAGGCCGTTGCTAACAGTTTAGATCCAGATGAGACGCCACAGAATGTGGCGTCTCATCTGGATCCAAACTGTTTGCTATTCTGATAGTATTCTTTGAAAAAAAAATCAAAGAGAATGCTAATTTTATTATGTGGCGTCTCATCTGGATCCAAACTGTTTGCTATTCTGATAGTATTCTTTGAAAAAAAATCTAAGAGAATGCTAATTTTAGAAATTCAGCAGTTGACATTTTAACAGACGACAAATTTCCCAGCATGCAAAGGGTTAAGACACTACAATCAGTTCCCTTAGTACTTGGTGTAGTTGGTAAAGAAACATGCAGTTTCAACCCTCCCGGAGTGTCTTGTTTAAGAATCATGCCCCCCCTCCCCTAACAATTGCCCTGCCTTTGTCCAACCCATCATCCAATTGCAGGGTGGCCAGCATAATCCCTGTCTGCTCTACTACTTACATGTATATGGTAGTAGCCTTTCAGACATGCATATCTAAAAGGCCATTTCTCACACTATGTATTTCAAAAGTCTGTGTTATTTGTATTTCTTTGCTTTAGATAATGAGACAACTTGTGGTGTGAGCGTTTAGTGAGTCATGATAAGGCGATAGCAACCTTAAATGTGGGACAAAATGTGTGCATGCATTGATCATGCTACATTTGGTATGAACATGCCTCCGTAGAAACGATCTGGTTATCAAAAATTACAATTCAGCTTAATTATTCTTTTGAAAGTACTGTAACTCATTAACAATAGACAATGAGATTTATACATGGGCAGACATGTTACAAAAATGATGAAAGTTGTTACTTGTAAATGCATTTTTGAGTTTTCATTAATAAAGTGTAATATATTTTCTTCAAGAAAACTTAGTGTTTTGTTTATCAAGTTCTATAATAGTAGGTCACTTTGTTTGATGCTCTTTCCTTTTCTTTAACTCATTCCATACTACAGCCTTATCTCTAGGCAGCCCCTATCAGTAATAGCCTTATCTACCCCTAGCTATAATCAGGACCCTCATCAGCTCTGAATGCCTGACAGATTATCTGATTATTGTTACTTTTAGTGGTGTGAAATGGTATATAGTGTTTTTAAGTATTGTTACTTTGTTGACGGTTTATGTGACAGATGTTTTATTATTATATTTCCAATTTAAAAATGAATGTAGTAATATATGAAAATTTAGAAATCTTGCATAACTTATCAAATAAAAAAACATTGAATTATATCCAAATAATTTATCCAATACCATTATTATCTATGTATACACTTTTTACAAATAGAAACTGTTATAATGAATAAAAACAATCTTTTAAAATTATTTTAAAATAAAACAAAATAAATAATTAAATGACATATAAACAATAATAAGATATTGCTTATAATAAAAACAAACATTAATAAGCACAGTTATGTTTCAATTGCAAGTAATTTTATGAAAAATAAATAAACGAGAACATCTTAATATGCTTATATTAAAACTTAATTAAAATGTAGAATGAAATAAAATACAAAAATAGAATACAAATAACTATAAAAAAAACAACATGAGTTACCATGACTTAATTTATTTATTTTTATCTTTTTTTGCACAGGGTTTTGACCAGAAATGATAAAACAAAATCATTTTCCAAATTATGAAAGTATTTGTTACAAGAATTTTCTTAGGTTGAAAAACTTACTGCAAATAAATAGCTGTTTATTTAAATGCCAATATGAACAGACGTATTTTTAAGTCATTAGGCATTCAGAGCTACATCTAAGTTGTCGTATATTTACGACGCTAGGAATTCACACTGTAGATTATTGGACACATATATACGACGCTAGGAACTCCACTGTTGATTATTTGGACGCATATATACGACACTAGGGCTGAATGGGTTAATATCAATTGAAGGTTCTATTGTTAAGTCACTTCCTTTGGCAACATCATTCATTACAAGAACAGATGTTCAGGGAGCAACTTACAGAAATTCTCCATTACAGATGTGTAAGAATTTTAACATTTCCATTTATAGCCAGGAGCCAATTTCTTCCAAATCTGTTACATCTCAGAGCTTATACCCAGTATTTCTTTAGAAAATGGTGCCTGCAAGCTTTTGGGTGACTCAGCTCATAACATTAATCTTGATTGATTGGAGGCTTTGCTTTGACTGGTGCACTAAATTGCATTTTAGAAACATAGAGACTGGTTGTCTAGCTCATTTAGTTCACTTGCAAGACAACCATCTGAGTGCAAATACATTGGAATAAAATTTAACCAATTTATTTCAGTGTTTCAATAAAACAAATAAGTCATATTCCCATATGAAAATGGTATCAATAAAAAAATAAGTATTCCCATAATGATAAAGAGATACAATGATTGCTTAATTTCATGCTACCCTATTGTGTTTATGTTATCATTCTTAAATTTAAAACAAAATAGCATGTTATGAAATAATCAAAGGCTTTTCTTAAAAACAGGAAAACATTCCAAAATAGTGATTTTAAATTTCGCAATAGTTTTATTTGTAATCTGATGGTTCTTAAAATGATGCTAATATTAAAGAGAAGATAACGTAAAACCTTAGTTTGTATATATGATATGACTTGTATATCAACATGATAAATACTATTAAAGCACTTTAATGGGCGATGTAATAAATTGCATCACAGGACCCTCCAACATCATTGCAAAATGTTGAAAGTTCCTTTCACTAGTTCATAAACTATTTATTATATCGATTTATCAGTGTAAATTTCTGGTGATGTACGTGCAAACATAAAAGACTGGGCTTATCATGAATACTTGCAAAATAACTGGTGATTTTGTGACAATATGACAGCAAATCCTGTTCATGTATCGTCATTCCAAGGTTGCTTAGATTTGCTGTCTTATGCTGCCATTTTGTTCTGGGCTCGTATGACTTTTGAACATTTGAAGAGGTTTTCAAACACGGACATTTAGTTTGACAAGACTGAAGTGTCTCTATGTAAAGTTCACATAAAGGACAAGCTGGTAATCTTGTGTGCTTGTTGACAAACATCTTGGAGCAGGGGATATGCCCCAACTTAAGGTGCCCGTAGTCCTTCGCTTTAGGGGTGTGATGCATTTAATTACAAGTCATGCTCTTAAATTGAAGGTCCTCTGTTGTATGATTTAAACTTTTTATTAATTATCATTATGGTACTTTATATATGGTTTGGTTATAATTGTTTTAATCATCTGAGATTGCCTTGTAAATTACTTGTTTTACCAAATAAGTTTAATGTTGCAGATTTCTTACTTAAATCGGACACATTTTTTAATTGTTGTTATTTTGTCCTTGGTGCATGTAAAGAATATCAATACTGATAGTAATGGAATCAATATAAGCATGCTGTTACAGAAAATGTTGTTTAGATTTGACTATTTTGTTCCTTGTACTATTGTGCTTTGTGCTCTGGATAACATTGTTTGTAAAATGGCAGATCTTCTATAAACTTACCTGCTACAAATTGTTCTTGGACAACAATTTTTTCGTAAACTAAAGTAATAATTAATCCAGTTTTTGTGTCAAAGGTGACTTATATATAATAAAATTAAACAGGTACTTTCTATTATAATGTGACTTAAGAAGTCCTTGATTGTTAATGTAGGGACCAGTGGCATGACATTTGACATATGTAATATTTTAATGTAATATTAGTATGCAAATATGCAAATGTGGTAAACGTAATATTAACTGTTCAAGCCGGTTTATAGACATTGTCTGTGGATGTATGGTTGACAAAACAGGTTAATTACAGTAAGCTGTCAAGTTAAGTAATTCACCAATTTTTGTGTTATATACTTTCATTCCCTTATGTTGCTTAGAGGCATGCAGATAATGGTAACAAGAATATGTATAATGATATGCAATCCAGCCAAAAAGCTTTCCAAATGTATGGTGCTTAGTGTGTTTTTCATCTATTAAGAATGACAACTTATTGAGTTCAATTCTATATTGTTCATGAATCCGCTTGTACCAAGAAATTGATGAGTGTGTGGAATTACAAACAATAAAATCAGCACCATGCCTGAACTTAATTAGACTCAATGGATTTATCTCTGAATTAGCCTGTCATAATCAGACCAAACAACAATTGAGCCGTGCTCTGTGAAAAGGGGTTTAATGCATGTGCATTAAGTGTTGTACACGATTAGCCTGGGCCTTCCGGCCACAGGTTTATCAAGGACAACACTTTCTGCTTTTATGGTATTTTCTGTTTTAACCCTTTAAGCGCTGGAACCGAATTTTGAAGGCCTTTGCAAACAGTTTGGATCCAGATGAGACGCCACATAACGTGGCGTCTCATCAGGATCCAAACTGTTTGCTATTCTGATAGTATTCTTTGGATTTGTTTTGAAGAAAATGCTAATTTTAGACATTCAGCAGACGACATTTTAGCAGACGACAAATTACCCAACATGCAAAGGGTTAAGAAAGTCTCTTCTGAGCAAAAATGCAGTTTAATAGGCGGACAGTGTCGTCCCTGATAAGCCTGTGCCGACTGTATTATGCACATGTTTTAAACCCCTTTTTCATAGAGCATGGCTCAATTATCTGTTCATGATGCGATCATAATACCTTGGATTGGTTGCATTGCATGGATGGGCAGTTAGCCTCTCCAATCACCTCTGCTAGAATGTTTTGTTGTTCAATGGCTGTTCATTAATTAAAATTTCAATGCAAGGCTGTTATGGGTATGTGGGTAGGAGACTTTATGTCTTCATACTTTCTTTGTTGTTTTCTCCAGGGAGACTGCAAAGGATGGGGCATAAAATAATGTGCAAAGTAATTAAGGTTTATTTTATGTTGTAAAGGTATTGGCTGTGAACCGTATAATATCTCAATATAATTAGCACAGTAAAAAGAATATTGCATGTAATGTAAAATTGTCAATGATATGAATGCAATCTATATATCTTAAAGAATTAAAATATATAAAATACTGTTCATCCAATTTTTCTGCAAGTCATTGTTGAGAACATTTGAAAATGTGAGATATTTAAAATGGGTATAAATGAAATGGGAAGTACCTGATTGTCATTGAGCAACAGTATGTATTCTGGATGTAATTACAAAAATAAGTAAAATATTCATTTTTCCTCTATATAAATCAGGGTTGTGTGTCAGGATGCGGCATAAAGTGTAGCAATAGTACAATAGCTGTCGGTAGTGGGGATGTTCATTGTTCAAGTTTATTACCCGATTTAAATTAGCAAGGAATCTGCTGATTCATTTCAAATAATACTTTGGGATGACGGTTTAGAAATTGTATTAGTATTAAGATTCCCACTTCATTGTTATTTATATGGTTCTGCAAGTATTAAGTTTGAATATGTAAATCACCATATATTGGGTATTTCATAATACACATTTTACAAAAAGTTAACTTGTTGTACCAAGAAAATTTGTCATTTAACATTGACTTTTGATGATAACTATTACCTATACCATATAATTAGTTATGATGTATTTAAAACAAAATTATGTCAGCCCTATAAACAGTCACAATATTCAATTAAATTGAGTCAAAACGCAATACAGCATATATGTGCAGTCAAGTCATCTGTCATTATAATTTGTTTTCCTTAAATCACATCTTTATTTAGTTAAATATATTGGGAAATCTGATGCAGTATCATTTTGTTGTATCATGATTCGGTCTATCAGGTTTTTGACAGCAATTCAAATATCAACACTTTAAAACCAATAGGTCGGTCCCGACTTACCAATTATTACTTGAACGTAACATTTTAAAAATACAAGTCACTGTGTATTATGTCACAGGACTCATGTGTCTTTCACTTGCTGCTAGAATTAACCATTCTATTTTTGTTGAAGTAGTGGTAACCTAATTAAGGCATTTCATGCTGTTATTATGGTCAGACATCTGGAAAAACCAACAACAATAGGATGTACCAATCCTTTGTAAATAAACAATTATGTTGGAGGACAGAGATAAAATCCTTTTCTTAAGAGGAATGACTGAATCATGTCCTTAAGAGATTTATAGTGGTTTCTATCCTTTCCACTTAACCATTGTCTGCTTTACAATGTTGTCATTTTTATGAATGGAAATATAATATTATA
Organism: Dreissena polymorpha; assembly: GCF_020536995.1. Taxonomy (NCBI): domain Eukaryota; kingdom Metazoa; phylum Mollusca; class Bivalvia; order Myida; family Dreissenidae; genus Dreissena; species Dreissena polymorpha. Next base: position 134,300,437 of record NC_068358.1, on the reverse strand, counting down.
AAAAAAATTTTTTTGTAATATCAATTACAATATGATTTTGCTGCATTTTAGGCAAAAATAATGGCAAATAAGCAGTACTTAAAAACATTTCGCATGTCTTGAGGTGTTAGTTTTTTATTAAGAATATTTTCATATGATAATGATTTCTAAGAAAAGCAACACCTTTTGAATTTACGGAATTGATTTCCTGTTCTATTTCCTCATAATTGTTATTGTTTGGAAATTTGTCAAAATCAAATTTAAGTGGAAAGTATATACCAACAATCTATCAAGTATTTCCAAACACAAGATACCTGAAATGCTGATCAATTAAAATAAATAAATTTTTCATGAATCATGCCATGTCACATGTTTCTGTTAATCCTTTTTTTTGGAAATTAACCGTGGACTTCCTAAAGGTCATAGTTTTTATGTGCTGTTGGTGTTTGATTTCAATTGTATGTATGAAATTACGAATTTGTTAGTTAAATTATTGTCCGGGATACTACTGTTTCATAATCGGCATTAAATTTACCTTGTACATCATATTCTGGATATGAATGCTGGTATTATGGCTAAACTTATAATACACAAATCGCAACACTTAATATAAGTCAGTAAAAAAACCTGCCTGACTGACAATAAGCTTAATTATACAATGTATAGCAATTTTGACCTATTTATTAATTGTATAAACAACATTTCCTTACAATCATTGTTGTCTTTAATTTATATTAAAAAATATCTAATAATATTTAAACTGTATGTACATGTAATTTTTATCAATTTTCAAAGGGTATTGAAATAAGTGAGTATGTGAAGGATATTGATGATTTAATTTCAACCACAATATTGAAGTGCTGCCAAAACTTTGTTGTGATTTAAACTTTAGGATCAGTTTTGTGTTCACTGATTGGAAACTAAAGTGAAATACTACCCTAAGCAAATCAGCACTGTACTAAGTTGATTGAATAATTTGTATAACGTGCTCAAAACCGTGTAAAAAATATTGCGAGTGTTTGCCAAATCCACTGTGTAAATGAACTTCCAAAGTTGTTTGTGTTATGCATTTAGTACGTGTTGCCATGTACATGTACATTTACATATAAAATACGCATTAAACATATTGCAAATAAACATGTTTTATAATATACATGTACATGTACAAACTTGTCTGTTTACTTATCTAATAAACAAATACTTAAAATTCATAAGTAAATGTTTTGGTTAAGAGTTTTTTTAAATGTTTTTACACAATATTTATCAATATAAACACAACATTTTCACTGTTTGATTGTTTGTCTACAATAAGGATATGTAAATTGAATTAATAAACATTATGTAAGTGTTGTGCTGATATTATCTTGTATACAAAAGGAAGACGGGTAGTGAAATGTTAATAAAAACTATTACCAGACGGCCGGCTCTTTTATTGAACATTATATAATTAATTACTCTTATGATATTTCGATCCCATAATTATAAAACACTCAGATTTAAAAACCAGCACAAGTGATAACTGAAAGAGTTCTAAATGTGCCTACAGAAACCTTAATTGTTGCTTCATTACTAATGTAACTTTTAATGTGTGTGTGTGGGGGGGGGGTGAAAGCAGTGATTATCAATAAAGTCACTTGTTATTCCCCGCCATAGGCGGAGGGATATTGTTTTGCCGTAGTCCGTGACTTCCGTCCGTCCGGCACTTTTGTGTCCGGAGCAATACCTTGTTAGTGCTTTGGTGGATTTCATTGAAACTTGGTATGAGTATATATATTGATAAGAGGATAATGCACGCCAGATTGTACACCATCTGTTAATAACGGAGTTATGGCCCTTTGTATCTTGATAAATATAACACTTTTGTGTCCAGAAGCATATTGGTGGGGGATATCAATTTGATGAATTTGCTTGTTTCTTCTAATATTGTCTCATCTTGTCATAAAATGGTATAAATTGATTTTGATTTATTGGACTTGGTGCCATTTAGGCCTGGAAATATGAAAATGTAGTAATCTATATAGTAAAGAAATTGCAAAATCTGGAATCGAGTTTTGTAAGATTTTTTGTTTCGTTTTGGCGGTCTTGAAACATTTTCTTTTTCTGAAGTAATCATATGAGACTTTTGACTGGCTGGGTCGGAATGTTCATTTCAATGACTGGTTCCCACAGCATTAGCCGTTGATTGTGACAAGACGACAAAAAAAATGAATTGTGGAGTTGTTTGCATTGGTTATCAAATCATCTGCTGAAGTTACTGTGATTATTTGGGTGCATTGTGCACAACAACTATTGTTCTACTGTTAATGCAGTGATTAATGTGGCAGCTTTGCATGTTTTTTGGGACATCCTGCTGGCGAAATAATTGAATCTCCAGATCGTTTGGCTTAGGGTCCATTTGATAAGCGAATCGGATGTGTGACTATCATCAAATAATCTTATCCCCATTATCATTATGGTCCAAAATTAATTGAGGATATTGAGGTCATTGTTTGAAATCATATTTGCTGGGTCACACCATGAGAAGTGTAGACAGGTCATCAGTTCTATTGTATTCATTGTTTATTATAAGTTTAATTGCTAATAATTTCTGCGTATATTCATCTCTTAAAGCTTTATTGGATTTTCCTAAAATCTAAGTAATCAAAAGGAGGTTGACTTTACTAATATGATGACTGTTCTTGTAGAATTGAAGTACTTGTATCACCTCCTCCATTTGATTTAACAGTTCATTCAGGATCTATATCAAGTTTGATCCTGGGTTTGTTATTGGCCGATAATTGTGTAATTACGATTAATGCAAGGTGAATCAATTTATCGTCACCAACAATTGGGCACACTGTCAGACATATTATGCAAACCTAGATCTCTTTTTGACACTAATCATTTCTTACTGAAAGTTGGCTTTCTTCCAAGGTTACTGTTTGATAATCCATGGGGGTGGAAAAAGCATTGATTTAAATAAATACAAGGTTTTACCCCGATGATTTTTTTTCGCTGTGAAATAGTGGGCTCTTTGGGGGCTTTCAATAGAATATTACGATTAATTTAAATTTCTGAATTATTCATTTATGATTTGAATCATAATTTATTCATTAGAAGGTGTCAATGTGAAAATGTTGTTCATAGAATTAAAATGTTATGTTTTTTTTTAAGGAAGATGTGTACTTTCTATGCTGTACTTTTATGATTTAAAACCTGACATCAACTTTTATAAAATGATAGTGAAAGTACATAGCAGCTAGTGTATATTTTTTTTACTACTTTAGAGCCCAATTTTCAAAGTTTTATTACCGGGTAATTTGTTTTATTTTACTTCTTTCTGTGTAATGTAAATATTTCAATTGTATTTTCTTGAGTTTAAAGAAACTCTAGAATCAGTTGTCATGTGACAAAAAAGAAAAATTAAAGTATCATAAAGTTAAAATGGTGAATATTGAAAAAAAAAGTACATTTAACTCTTGAGTTTATCAGTATGTTATCACATTTGACGTCAATTCACGGTCCTTAATAGATAGCCTTGTTTTCTTGTGTTGAGTTAACCCTTTAAGCGCTGGAACCGAATTTTGAAGGCCTTTGCAAACAGTTTGGATTCAGATGAGACGCCACAGAATGTGGCGTCTCATCTGGATCCAAACTGTTTGCTATTCTGATAGTATTCTTTGAAAAAAATCGAAGAAATGGCAAATTTTAGAAATTCAGCAGACGACATTTTAGCAGATGACAAATTTCCCAGTATGCAAAGGGTTAACTGCTGGACATTGACTCCTAAGTGGGTCTCCTGAGGTCATAAACACTTCCTGGGTCAAAAATGATCAATGACATTATAAATGTCTTGCGGTGAAATGTTTTAAATAAGTGTTTTCATTGGCTATTTTGTTATTATCTCTTTTGCTTATGTAGTCTATACTGTTTTCCTGATTACTTAATTATAATACAGGATACTTAATTTAATTTTATCCTGTACATTTTGTAGATTGGTCTTTTTTGATGCCCACATTTGTCATTGTTAACAGTAACTGTTGTTGATACATAGTATGTGACATGTAAAACTGTCACCCATACAGCAGACAAAGTTTCTAAAGCAGATATTTTCTCCCATTGTTACTGTCAAACAATAGAATAAAACACTTGATACATACAAATATGCATTTATATGTTAAAACTATTTTTTGTAATAATTTGTTTGAGAATATTGATAGATGTGAAGAATTATCTATTTGTTTCTTGCCTAATTCTTTCTGCGTCTAGCATTAAGAGGAATTACACTGTTTGCGGTGATAATATTAATTGTCATTATTAAAATATTAATGATAATGGATGAGGATAGATGACTGAATATCTTACTACGCCTTGGGTTGGACCAAGGCCATATTGAGCATACATTAGTATGACTGTGCACAAATAAACTGAATCAAATATTCAAACATAATTGTTATTATTATTTTTTTTTCAGAGATCAGCAAGAAGATTCTGCGATTTGAGGGCGAGAAAACAGAGCCTGATTACTTCAAACTTCTCCTACAGGAAAATGACCGGCTGATAGTTGGGGCTAGGTCTGTTCTTGTCTTATGATTGCAACAGGAATTGTTTGCACTGAAAATTATTCCAAAAACAAATGTTATTCAAAATGTTTTCATGTAAGTCATAAGTTGCATTTTTCAAAAGGAAATGTTTTTACCACTGCATGACTACTTTAGTGAGGCCCATATACCGGTATATCTAAACGTGTACAACCATCTGTTATTCTATGGAAAACTACATAAACTACATGTAAATATGGATTTAGATGTTGAACAAATAAAAACAAAAAGGGTCTGCACTGCATGCACATTGTAATATGATCCCTGGGGTCTTTCCCTTGAAAATATTTACATATTTGCTAAAAATGCCATACTAAGATGTGGAATCTGTTTTTTTATTGATCTCGACTTAAGGTCAAGTCCTCAGCAGTTAATTATTATTAACTTTTAAAGAGTCTAAATTGCCAAACAATTAAATCTGTTAATTTATCATTTAAATGTTAGGAGAATTAAAGTGGAAAATGTGTCAGTCATAATATATATTCATTTTATCAAGTAATTAAAAATCATAAACCATAATCTATCATGTTTTATTGTGTTGGTAATTATTACTTTTGTTTACAAGATTTTCACATGTTTGTTTCAGGAATAAGATGTATAACATCAGTGTTATTGATCTGGAACAAGACGAGTTAAGGGTGAGAGCTTTTCTGAAGTGCAAAATTAATAATAATATGGCAGCAGCCATTTATGAACACAAACAAAGGCTTTTGTTTAGCAACTTTTTATGATCATTGACAACTCATCCTGTCAACACACTTTTTGTTCTTACCCTGCAAGAAAGTAAAAACATACAATAACATGCTAAAGACCTTATATCCATATGATAGGCATATCAGATGTACATCGTCATAAAGAAATATTGAAAAGGTAACGAAGGTTTGGGCTCAACCTTCATATATATTTTATGTAGTTCACTATGTATTATATATAATACTTTTGCAAGTGAGATTTCTGTTTCAGACTCTGAAATGGCCTCCCAATTCCAAAGACAATACCTCCTGCTCTTCTATGTACAAAGACCAGCACAAGGTGAGGGAAAAAATATTGTCATAACAGCAATTGTTGTTCAAGTGGCGGAAAAATATGATATCAGAACAGCATTTTATGTTTTAGTAGATACAAAATATGAGTGGGTTACACAATCATGATGCAAAAATAAACATGTACGTATGTAGAGTTGCACGCCGGGTATGCGAATACTTCGTTGACGGATGGCACTTCACTAACAGAGAACAACAAACGCCACGCGCGAGAGGTAAGTTCCTCTGTTTTATTTAAAGTTATATCCTAAAGATTAGTTTTTAAGACAAGACACATGGTCGAGTTGATAACTGGTGTATCCTTTTGTATTGGGAATACACAATTTTACGGAAGAATGGTACAGTTTTGCCCAAAAAATAGAAAATTCGATCGGAAAACAGCATCAACTGGATGAAGAGTAAACATTTTAACAAAATAAAACTACTTAGAATTATTGCAAGAAATTGTTTGCTATTCCAGCATGTAGAGTAATCACTGTGCTTCAAATACTTAAATTTTGATAGTATTCAATGAAATATAAACAAAGATAGTGCATGTTGTAATAGGTGGCAAACATAAAGTTGCAGGCACTTTGTTTACCGATAAAGGGCACTTCAGATTACGGAGACTTCCAACAAAGCGGGCACTCTAATAACTGAGTTTTATCTTCTACCTTAAATGCATTTATTTATATTATGGCTATTCATACGAAACATTTTGAAAATATATTTTTCAAAAATCACATTACTATTAATTTATACTATGTTTATTATAATTGCAATTTTCAAATAAGATAATATTTATTATTAAATAAATGTGTACATAATGAACTTGTTTTTTTAATGGTAACTTGAGATTCAGAGAAATGAAAAAACAACGGATACTGTTTAATTTTACTTATAGCAGGGCTCTAGATAACTGTAGTGAAGGGGTCTTTATGAGGCAAATACACATTTGTTCTTCATAAAACCCTATGTTGGTTGTGCTTATTTGAATCGCATCATCAAGACCATACTTATGCGTAGCAACACAATTAAATAGAATGGTAAAACTCCCTTAATTTTGAGCCCTGCTTATAGGGAGCACTTCCCTTTACGCAACGCTAACGTTTGCTCGAAGTGCGATTCACCTGACCCTAAATCACTGTATAGGTTGAGTTTAAAGAAACACGGGTAAAATTAAATCGTAAAAACAACTGATTCTGGAAAAAAGAATGCGTACATAAAATGTTTAAATGTTATATTATGGAGTCAGTACTTAGTATATCCCCACAAACGAAGTTTAGGGTGCTATATAGGATAGAACTTGTCTTCCTCAGTCTTAAAGAACTGAGTGCACACTGAGCACTTTATGCATCCATCCTCATGTGTCTTCAAATGACGCTTCAAGTAGGCTTTCCTAGCATAACTGGCCTCACAAATTCCACACGAGAACCGTTCGCTTGTACACAATTCTTCATCTAAACTAATGTCCAACAACGAACCGTCGGCGGCATTCATAAGCTCCGATTCACTCATCCTGTAATAAATAATTGTGTCACTTATATGCAACTTCATATTCAGCACGTGTTGTGTTTATATTAAAAACAAAGACGGATATGCATAACTTTTTACACCACTGTCGTGTGATTAAATCGACCCCGCTCGTTCTTTTATTGCTATTTTCGTTTATTGGCATTGAGCCAAAAAGTTCCAATAGAATTTCGAACCTGCATCGCTGCTGATATTAATCTCTGAGAGGCAGTTTAAGCAGAGTGATTATTCATGACATGCTATCTAATAGATAAGTAAATAGACTTAGTAACTTCATTTGGACATAAAGATAAATGCTTTAGATCAACCGTTTAGAACGTAATTTAAAATATATGGTCATATAGATTTTACTCATTTATAGACATATCCAATTTGTTTAACATTTATCTTTCACATTTATACCAAATCATAATTATATTTCAAAGGGATAAGAACATGCTTCGGTAATTCGTTTTTTATTTGCGTACTAAGTACATACATTTTTATTTATTGCCTGCTTACTTTTACAGTATTCCACAGCGAATTCTGTATTTTTGATTCACAAAAAAACGAGTGTGTTATATCTGGAAAAAAGTGTCTAGATGTCGGTAAACGAAGTGCCATTGTTTTTTAGATGATCGGTAAACGAAGTACAGATGAAAAATGTGCATGCGACTCTTAAAACATTTGAATTTTCTCAAATACATTAGTAACATAAAATGTAACATGTTGTAACATTACTGGATATATTGATCTTTTATTTCGAATAGTAATCACGTTCTTGATTTATTTCCAAGTATGTTTATTTTGTTAAAATATGTACTGATCATTCAATTCATGCTGATTAACGATGGAATTTTGTCGCTTTTTTTTAAAAATAATTCACCGTTTTTCAGCGAATTTCTTTCTTCGCAATACGAAGTGCTATACCATGAATCACCCAAACAATGTTCTGTGTCTAAAAACCAAATAAACAGAACATAAATACAAAAAAACTGAAGAACTCACCTCTCGCGCGTGGCTTTTGTTGTTCTCTGTTAGTGAAGTGCCATCCGTCAACGAAGTATTCGCATACCCTGCGTGAGTTGAGAACAGAAATATCTCTATAAATAAGTTAAAATCATCTCCGTTGTGAAAACAGCAATGTCTGTAAAAGTAGGTGAGCAAATCATACATAATTATGTATTTACGTACACTCTTGACCGAAAATAAAGACATTTCTCTTGAGAAAATAAATAAAAGATGGAAGGTTGTTGTCCTTTAATCGTGGGAAACATCTATTTGGTGATATATTTTATACGCAGTTAAGATGGTAAATTACGTAACTATTATTGTAGAAATAAAATACTACCCTGAGAAGAAAAGTTCCGAAGTTTAAAGATAATTTGGCAATTACTTATTAAGTTTCTATTCCTTGTAATGCACATTATCATATTATAAGTAATCATGAATGCATGCAAATCATCTAAGTATATTACTTTATAAATGCTGGCTAACTTTCAATTGGTCTATACAATATGCTTAAAAAAATTTGCTTTAATATATTTGTATTGAATTCATTTTATTATTTAACCAATTAAGTTCTTGATTGGGGTGACTATGTAAAGCTGCAGAAAGTTTTCAAAATGTGCTTCTATTGTGACCTCACACCTGAGGAGCAGTAAACAAAAGTTATCTGTAATCTGGCTTTCATTATTTTATTTGGGAAAACAATAGAACAATTATGCTTGGAGAAAACTGGGTCATTCTTAAATTATGGGGGGTGATTATTATAACAGATTTATGGGCAAGTGGATGTTATTACAGTTTAATCTTGCCTAGGTAAATTTTGTTGTACATTTGATATGTGCTGTAATCTAGCCAGACTGGATATATTTGGTAACCTGCTTATTATCAAGCACATAAAATCAACGTAAAAAAACTTGTTCAGACAGTGCTGTCATTTACAGTGCCGTGGGTGAAATTCAAGGAAAGAAAATAGATTACCAGCCTGGTTTGCTATTTGGAGTACCAAGTTGTGTCACAGTGACTCGTCACTCATGAAAAATTGTATTTAAGAAAACAAAGCGCATATTATGTTAAGCGACTTGAAATTTGGGGCCAATGCTAATAATTCTTTACCGATAAGTTTGATTGTTAATAAAATATCTTAAATTTAGTAGTTCTTAATTTGTACTTAAAATGTAAGTACATTACCAGAGATAGATAAAATATTTGGGTACACACAAAAAGTATAGTTACGCATCTGTATCAGAAACTCACAAGAATATCCCTTTCAGTGCGGGAACCGAATTTTGAAGGCCTTTGCAAACAGTTTGGATCCAGATGAGACGCCACAAAACGTGGCGTATCATCAGGATCCAAACTGTTTGCTATTCTGATATTATTTGAAAAAAATTGAAGAAAATGCTAATTTTAGAAATTCAGCAGACGACATTTTAGCAGACGACAAATTTCCCAGCATGCAAAGGGATATTATTTGTCACCATTACAAGGTTCCATTTCAATAGCATACAGCACTTTATTAGTAGCACACGCCAATATTATAAAACATATTGCCATTATTTTAATGTGGTAAACTAAGTATGCTGTGATATCAACCAGTAATTGGCCCAGTTGATTTGGACTGCATGAAGCTTTGTGGTTAAATTAAAACAATACTTATCAGCAATAGGGATCTCTTTCAAAACAGACTATTATGACTGTATTATGGTTGGGAAATAGCAATTAGTTGTAATCCATACTGTTATATTTTAAGCCACATCGATGAAACCAATAGCTTTGACAAAGCTGTTATAACAAAGATCACAGGACACATCAAATGCAGCTTTAATCCTCTATGGACGATATATCCATACATCTTTTGCCATTTTGTATAAGGTTATACAATTTGTCGCTTTAAATAGCTGCTCTTAACGCAATTTACCGATTTACATGAGTTTGCAAAAAAAAGAATTGTAACATTTTGCTTAAATACAGTTAACACAATAGCCAAAAATTGTGCTTTTGAGCAAACTGTTTCAATTACATTATGGTGACTGTTTAATTTATCTTTATATATTTATATCTGTCGTTGTTTCGTATGCATGTATGTGTTTTTCCTGTTGAAAGTGTATTCACAAATGTTATATTAAATACTTACATCGTTTTCATCTGCCTTTTAGGATTTGCTGTAAGATTAGGCCATGGCTGCATATGCCACATTTCCTAAGGACTTACTCTTACTTCATTATGAAACCTAATGGAAACATTGATTTGGATTTAGTTGTATGCAACCCATCCTAAGCTATAGGAAAATGCCATTGGGTCCTATGACAAGCTGCTAATGAAAAGATAACACTATTTTCTTGCATTGATTGAAGGGATTGAAGTGAAAACTCTGGCGCACCATTATGGTTCAAGAAACAATGTGCACAACAATGAGCGGCTGCCTTGATTCTTGGTAAATTGAGGAAGAGGGAGTGTTTATTGAATGGAGGCCAACAAGGAAAGAATTTCTTAGAATGTATAAGACAGAAATGGAAATGTTATCTATTGGCCATCATTTTATGCACTTAACTTTTGTCAATCCTTTATTTTATTTCGGTGACACTTAGAACCAGTTTCAAACCTGTGTCTCGTAAGTGTGGTAACATTTTTGCGTTAAGGATGATTTAACAATTAAAGCAAAATGCATGATGAACAATACTCAAACACTGCACATAAGTGAACCATTGCTATGGCACGAACGCACAATAAAGATGGCAAAACCATGCGAACTTATGGAAATCCATGTTGAACAATACATTTTGTATCCAAAATAACATCTATTTTCTATGCTTGTACACATAATTGTTAGTAAATGGTCAATGCAGCTAATCTACTACATAAACACCATGAATCTAATATAATTGATGTGATTATAATTAAAAATGTAGATTTGCTGCATTATGACTCCAAAACAGTTATTGCACATGAACCTTAAAGCATCAAAAGTCTGCTGTACAATTAATTGCAGCATAAATCATTAAAAAGCCTCCTGAACATGTAACATTAATCATCAAAAGTCTGCTGCACATGTACTGTAAATAATCAAAAGCCTGTTGAACATGTAACTATAAGCATCAAAAGTCTGCTGTGCAATTAATTGTTACTTAAGCATCAAAGGTCTACCTTCACAGTAGCACCACTGTAATATTTCAAGCATTTGCTCCTAAGATGGTTTGTAAAGTTTGCAAAGGGTGAACATGTTTATATGTCAGTTTGCAGGATTACTGTCTTTCTGCAGAAATAACTTGTTTGAACAGATCAAGCCTACTGTTTAAAGAGTTTCAAGTACTCGCCAAGTGTGAAAAATGCGGCTGTTATTGTGCAAACAGTGTTCAGCACCTGTGATCAATCCATTGATTTTGCAGTGGTTGCAATTCCTATTTCCTGCGGAGTTTAATGTTAAATTCTTTCCTTGACAGAAGTAATCATTTGTTTAACCAGTTTCAAATACAGAATTCACAACTAATTATGTTTTTCTTTTGCAATAGCAACAATGCTGCATTGTAAGAACATGTTTGAAAACTTGTGTCAGGTCACGATGTTCATAGGGTTGGCTGTTGACTCGCTTTGTTAACGGGTAATTTGCAACTATGTGAGAAAAGTACATTAAACATATTTGCCAATAGTTGCTAAATGAAATTATTGAATTTGGTTGGATTTGCTGCCATTAAATTGACAAAGCTAAATTGTATTTCTTTGGGATAGAATTGTCTGTAGACCTTCTTGATTCCATGTAACAACAAATTGATGGTTATTATGTACATTTGATGTTATTAAAGCAGAAAATGGTACAAATTATTATTTTTTTGCCTTCAGAAGGTTATGATTCATCCTTATTTACATGATTATGCCGTTTAACTTCTTATGGTGCATTCACATAATGGGATTTCAGTAAAGATCGCATGTATATGACTGATCATTTTTTGTTATGGTAAATCCCCAAATAGCCTTAAAATGTAAATAGAGCTTCTTGGAAATATCGGTGGTAAATGTTCTACTGAACTAACTGCTTTTCCATGTCATAAATTTATGTGAATTTCTCAGGGGATGCCAGTTCAAGCACAATGAATTTATGTCTTGCAACTGCTCTAATTGCAAGTCAATTATGTAAGTGTAATTGTACGGTAAACTAAATCTGCTTAAAATAGAAAAGCAACGTCAAGGGAATAAACTTGTTTCTGCCTTTTATGGCATTATTGCATAATTGATGTTAAACTAGACATACAAATGGTTCTAGAACATACTTTCGTTCCTCTGAAGTACTTACAATGCTTTCTTTGATTACCTTAACATATTTTCACAAAAAATAAGACAATCAAAATTTCAGATTTTATTTTTTTTTTTGTTTGAGATACATTTACGGTAGCATTATTGTGCAAAAAGTTAAATACAGTTTGGACAGTAGAAACAACAAATTGATCATTAAAAACTGCTGCAGTTTTCTATTGTGATGAACAAAGATGTTCTTGTGAAACGCTGGTCTCAGGCGACTTGTCAGCAATTCAAAGTGTTGATTAAAAGCTATAAGGCTCTATCAGTCTTGTTTGCATACAGGATAATGACACATTCTGGCTCTCTATGGACAAATGTCTTGGATATTTGTTATAATGAAATTATTCGTATTTCTGGCAAAGCCTAAAGGAAGTCAGTTATAGATTCTGCTTTGTCCTCATTATAGACAATCACTGTGCGGTTGTCTGGGAAAAAACTTAAACAACAGAGAATTAACTTGAAAAAAAAACGTGTTTTATGGCCTGCCACAATCTGTTATCTGCAGAGTTTCCCCTGCAGTTCACAGATTGTGCAATCACTTTTTTGTTTTTGTTGTTTTGGTTTTTGCTAAGTGTCTTCGAGAAAGCAATGCCATACAATTTGATAGTGAAAAATTATGTGAAGTATTGTTTGCACAGCTCCTTGGGAAACGACAAAGGGGTGTCAATATATGGAGGATCAGCTTAATTGTCTGTGTATATTGCTTTCTGCCTCAGGACAGGCACTCTCATTGACTTCCCGGCTTATGGCCAAGAGGGGGCAAATATGGGTGGTTGATTGGAACTGCAGGAATTCGGGCAGATAATGTATTGACAGCTCCTTGGAATGCTGCTAGTTCCACTGATATATCTTGAGCATGGCCCCCCATTATGAGCTGTTGATTGCCTCTCCATCAGTGTACTTTGGCAATATTGGCTGTAATGTGGATTGATTGGTGCCAGATTGGGGAAGATTGAGTGCCTTTTTCAAGGTGATGCCCGGTCTATGAAGTTTCCTGATACATCTTTTATAGGCATCAGCAGTTAATTGGCAATTTATATTGAAGCCTTGGGAGGAATTTTGTAGTCATATTGGCAATGAAAATTAATTCTAACAAGTATTGTCTTTATCTTTTCTACATGGCTATTTTACCCTGTAATAAAATATTGCACACTTTGTACACAATTTTATTAATGTTATTATTTGGACATGTGAAGCTTTTACATTTTCTGTAAACATTATGTCCAATTTCAATGCATAACTTTGTCAGTCCACAGAAAACTATGGTTTGGTATTATTAACTAGTTTACACTGAGATATTCTCTGGTAAAGGATTTCACACTCGTGTCATCTTGTGGCCTACTGCTTTAAATCTTAAATAACAAATGAGCTAAGACAACAGACACTCTTCATCCAATTACTGCATTAGTGTCAGTGTCTGATACTGCACAATATGGACCCATTCTGACAGCGCAGTGAGGGCCATTGTCTGCTTCACCCTGCCTGATTGGTTTATCAGTTAACAGTACTGGGAGTGTGCCAGTCATGATTTGATATCTCCTGATGGTGCTCTGTTTGTGCTGTCACTGTCTTTCAACACCCAGGCCAAGAGTAAAGTGTTCCACAATTACCCCAGCCAAAGGCTTTTATAAGGTTCATCTAACTTAATGACTGTAATAATTCATTGAAATTCACTCTTGCAGTTGCATGCTCATCAAAAATGCTTGCATGTTTAACAAAAATAACATTATAATGTCTCCTGGGTTATGAAACATCAATCTTTTAAACCCCCAAAATACGTCAGGCAATTCTAAAACATGCGTGCATGCAATGTAGGAATTGTTTAAACAGGGTTGAGAAAAGCTCTAACGAAAAAAAAAACCTTGCAAAAAATTACAGGCAAATGTTCTATCAAAACTATTTCTAATAGGCAGGGAAAACAAGGTAACCTTTACATTAATGTAAATGCATCATGTCTGTCATAATGTTTGCATGGGGTGTTACTGCAGTTGTGGTTGTATTGACAATGGAAATGACATGTTATTTCTACACATGTGTGATTAAACCAGACATTTAGGCTTCAAAAAATGGTGCCAGAAAGCTTTGCAAATGCTGGGATGCTGCTGTTTCAGTTATTTAAGCATTGTTTCCATGTTGCAAACCATTTGGACTCCCTCATGCATAGTATGTTTGTGATGTTATGAATAAAGTTAAAGTAACTGTTCATGGTTTTGATCAAAACACATTTATTTGTTTAGTTTGTTTTGTTGTAATTTTAGTATGTTATAAACGTTAACCTATTTATGCCTAGTGGACTCTCCCATCCTTCTAAATTTGATCAATTTATTTCCAAAATTAGGGATGTCTAGTATGTTTATTTCTATAATTAGAATATTTCTTATAGAAATTCTTTTAAGCAAACAGCGCAGACCCTGTTGAGACGCTGCATCATACGGCGTCTCATCTGGGTCTACACTGTTTGGCAAGGCCTTTTTTCTAGACGCTAGGCATAAATGGGTTAAGATGGTTAATGGGTTCATGTGATGTATGGGAATACTTTCACGTGAAACTGAGTCACATGGCTTCGTTTACTTAATTCGGTTTTTTGCAGCCATTAATATTGTTTTGTTTTTGACATTGAGTAATACAGATATTATACATATTTTATACAGATAGTGTACATATTTGTCCTTATTTGATATATTATAGTACAGAGCAGATTACACTCAGTCTCACATAGTACAAAAATAGAAAAGTGTTGCTTTAGAAGACTTGAAAGTAACATAAACAGAAATCAACAATGTATAAATTTAACCCATTGATGCCTAGCGTCTAGAAAAAAGGCCTTGGCAAACAGTGTAGACCCAATTGAGTCTCCGCATGATGCGGCGTCTCATCTGGGTCTGCACTGTTTGCTTAAAGAAATTTCTGTACGAAATGTTCTAAATATAGAAATAAATTTACTAGACATCCCTTATTTTGATAATAAATTGATCCAATTTAGAAGGATGGGAGAGTCCATTAGGCATAAATGGGTTAAGTAATTAGTTAAGCTTTATGGGATTGATATTTTCATGTCATCTGTCATTGTTACATCATGCTACTTTCATATTTTCAGGACAAATGCCAGAACTTCATCAAAGTCCTGGGAAAGATGGAAGGGGAAAAGTACTATGTGTGTGGTACAAATGCCTTCAGCCCAAAGTGCAGAATATACGAATACAAGCACGCTGACTATCCAGTAAGTTCCTGTTGAACTGTTAAGTTGGGTTCATGATTTTAATGAAATTTTGTATTCTGAAAGTGTTACATTGAAAAAAAATGTCTGTTTAGAACAAAACACTGTTTTTGTGCCGTTTCGAATGGGTGTTCATCATTAAAAAAAAAAAGAACCGTTTTTGAGTATACATTGGAATTAACTCCCATTGACAAATTAGTACTTAATAAACAAGTTAATTGTGCCTAAGCACTTATATGCCTGAAGTAACACTTTCATTTGTCTATGGCGTCAATTTTGTTTGATTTACTGGCACAAAGTCTGTGTGCCAGTTGTTTATAAAATTCTGGGCTTCAGAGGTTGCTTGGGTGGAAATGACTGTTATTATATAAACTTGGAAATTTCATCCATTTAATGCATGAGAAAAGTTGTGAATGGTTAGTTAATTGATAAGTATAGTTTTCATCACAGGAGAGCCATTCATAAGTTATTGCAGAATATGCTGGTTTGGTACTTGGTTTCATGGGATCTGAAGTAGCTTCAAGTACTGACGTTTGCAGTTATGAGTTTTGTTGTGACATGTGTTGGATGTTAATACAAATTGTTTATGTTGGTAATAGGCCCTTGACTGCACACAGCATATCAATGTATGATCATTAACGTAAAATATGCCATTCATAAAACAAGATATATTTATCATAAACAATTGCTAAGGAAACTTAAATTTGTGGAATAAAAAACATTAACACAAAAAATATATCTGAAGGGTGAGTGTAATAAAATTACTTATGTACATTAATTTTTTGAGAGGCTATTCGTTAAAATGGTTGAGATTCATAAACACCATCAAAGGCATGAATTATTAGACAGTGATGCTACTTTTAATGTGTACAAAATGAAGAACTTAAAACAACATGTTAGTGATTACCATGGTCATACAAATTTGAAAAAAATGAGATTATTTCAAGCCATATTGCCATATTTGAATAAATTTAATAACACTGTATTATGTGAAATTGGAATAAGATATCAAACTTGGAATGGATATCCTTTTGGTGATCTCAAACAAAACTAATAATTTCAAGATCTGAATTTATTTTTGTAATATTTTATCTATACTTCAAGCTTAATAAGCAATTTTTCATGACTTTTTCATTAACAGTAATTGTATTTTTATCATTTTAACTGTATTTTAAAACTGTGTTCATGCGCGGCATGGACACAGTTTTATTTTATATGGATAAAAAAAAAAATCATAAAAAATCCAGTTTTGTAGTAAAATCAATTAAAATGAAGCTGTTATATATGCAAGTGTCTATTTTAATTATAATTTGTCAAACTAAATAAATACAACATGTAAAACTGCATATTATGCGCAGTTGAAAAAACACAATTTATTCCCAAGTTGATGTCTTATTCCAACTTCACATAATACAGTGAAAAATTTGTATGAAAAAAAAAAGGTTTATAAATATATGAGCTGCGCTCTGCACAAACATAATTCATGCAGTCTGCATAGGCTAATCAGGGACAACACTTTCCACTTTTATAGAATATTTATGCCCCCTTTCGAAGAAGAGGGGGTATATTGTTTTGCACATGTCGGTCGGTCGGTCCATGGGTCGGTCCGTCCGTCCGTCCACCAGATGGTTTCCGGATGATAACTCAAGAACGCTTAGGCCTAGGATCATGAAATCTCATAGGTACCTTGATCATGACTGGCAGATGACCCCTATTGATTTTCAGGTCACTAGGTCAAAGGTCACAGTGACTTGAAATAGTAAAATGGTTTCCTGATGATAACTCAAGAATGCTTAGGCATAGAATCATGAAACTTCATAGGTACATTGATCATGACTGGCAGATGACCCCTATTGATTTTCAGGTCACTAGGTCAAAGGTCAAGGTCACAGTGACTCAAAATAGTAAAATGGTTTCCGGATGATAACTCAAGAATGCTTAGGCCTAGGACCATGAAACTTCATAGGTACATTGATCATGACTGGCAGATGACCCCTATTGAATTTCAGGTCACTAGGTCAAAGGTCAAGGTCACAGTGACTTGAAATAGTAAAATGATTTCCTGATGATAACTCAAGAATGCTTACACCTACGATCATGAAACTTTATAGGTACATTGATCATGACTGGCAAATGACCCCTATTGATTTTCAGGTCACTAGGTCAAAGGTCAAGGTCACAGTGACTCAAAACAGTAAAATGGTGTCTGGTTGATTACTCAAGAATGCTTAGGCCTAGGAACATGAAACTTCATAAGAACATTGATCTTGACTGGCAGATGACCCCTATTGATTTTCAGGTCACAAGGTCAAAGGTCAAGGTCACAGTGACTCAAACTAGTAAAATGGTTTTGGGATGATAACTCGAGAATGCTTACACCTAGGATCATGAAACTTCATAGGTACATTGATCATGACTGGAAGATGTCCCTTTTAATTTTCAGGTCACTAGGTCAAAGGTCAAGGTCACAGTGACTCAAAACAGTAAAATGGTTTCCTATTGATAACTCAAGAATAATTTGGCCTAGGATCATGAAACTTCATAGGTTCATTGATCATGACTGGCAGATGACCCCTATTGATTTTCAGGTCACTAGGTCAAAGGTCAAGGTCACAGTGACAAAAAATGTATTCACTCAATGGCTGCCACTACAACTGACAGCCCATATGGGGGGCATGCATGTTTTACAAACAGCCCTTGTTCATTTGGGACTACATTATACGTGCATGTATTTAGCCTGTGTTCTCAGAGCACAACTCATTTCACAAGTCACATCCAGAAGTACAAAATTATTGAAATTCTAATGTACATGTAAGACAATAATTATATGAAAGGAAAAACAAATTAAGTGTTTAAAGCATTTTAACCAGAAGGTATAACAGCCTTAAAAATATTTTGGAGCGTTTTAAAAGTCGTTTGAAACTTTAAATTCATTATGTAAATGAATGGAAAAAAAGAATAATTACGATTGATGCTGAATATCAGAGGTTTGATATTAAGACAAGAAAACGCTTGAAAATGCATAGAAAGAACACAATAAATACAAAAGAATTTTAATGTAAAATATTCCTGGTTAGAACTAGGCATAAGGACTATCTAAACTTAAATTGCTAATGTACAGACTTGCTGTCTTTCAAATTCTAGTATCGAGAAGTCGACTTGAACGTTACAGAAGACGTAACGGAGCAGGTACTCAAACAATAACATTGTGTCGTGATCTTTAGCGTGTCATTTCCTGCATGTGACTGTTCCAACACATAGCGTCTTGTCGCAATTAAACAAAACTAAACCGTGCTGTTGATTTTCTCTGTTTCGACCGCTTGCATCTTATCAACTCATACTACATTATTTATATACCGATACACTGAAAAAATAATCACATTAATGTACCTGATTACACAATATAGCCATGTTCATTATTCCATGTATGCTGCTGTAAAGGTATTAACTAACCACAGGTGATGTTTTATATATTGGTTTTTAATATTCTGGAGAAAAACAAAATATTGATAGAAGATTTATTAAAGTTCATGAACATAAATACTTAAAATGTCATTTTGAGAATGAAGAACATTGTTTTCGTTATGACATTATATATGGAGACTTATCATACACAGGACGGATGCTTATGATTCTATTTCCATTGTTTCTAACATTTCTTTACCTGCCTGGTACACAAACATAATGGAGAAATACAATTATTTTTACACTTTGATGACATCTTTAAATGATTTGGTATTCCTCAACTTTTAATTATGGAAAGGATGTCACGTGCCATGGCAATTGATCGTACACAATTAAAGTTTTTTCGATTTTGGCTTTGCATTTTGATGTTTGTGTGCATGGTTAAGAGTGTTTGGAATTGGAAACTTTTTAGGTTTTGCTGTCTTCTTTACTAAATCCATTCTTTAATGACAATATTAATCTTCATTATCACATCAATTAGCAGCAACATTAATTATACAGGAAAACACAAAGTTAATCAACACAATCAATGATGCAGTCTATTCTGTTGAAAAAGCTCGGTGTTGACTCTTCCACCAACACCGCCACTTTAGTCCTCTGTTATTATTATTAATCATCCTGAAATAAAAACTGTGAAACTTCTTTATTCAATTGTTCCT
Source organism: Dreissena polymorpha (assembly GCF_020536995.1). Classification (NCBI taxonomy): domain Eukaryota; kingdom Metazoa; phylum Mollusca; class Bivalvia; order Myida; family Dreissenidae; genus Dreissena; species Dreissena polymorpha. Next base: position 134,280,702 of record NC_068358.1, on the reverse strand, counting down.
GTGAATGAAAAATGTAAACTGAGTTATGGGATATGAAAGAAAGAGTTCCAAGTCAATTTTCTAGATTACTTGCTGTTTATTGTAGCTAGAGACAGCATGAAAATTGAGTTACCATGCCAAGAATGTCTTATTTTCGTTTCCACACCTCTTTTCCATTACTGACACTGCATGGCTGGAAATTTAAAATGCAAGGAAAACAATGTGTAGCATGAAGATTTGAGAGAAAAACTGTGTTTTTTTCTGCATTCCCTTGTCATTGATGTAAATATGATTGAATCTACACTTCTCCACAGTATGCATTTAATTAAACAGAATGTAGGTACATTTTATCTTGCTAACTAATGCTTATTTTTGAGTTTCATTATATTGTTGTTTTGTATGGACTTGATATTTATTATTGTTCTTAACCTTGGACAAGTACTTGCATATATTATACATAAATGAAGAAAATAGTTAGGAATTCATTACAATGAAAATGTTTTATACATGTGCAGCAACATTATTGTCATAGAAGTCTTATTGGTTAAGATAAAAATATGCATATAGAATTATAACTTAATTGGAAATTACTCAACCAATATCCAAATTTGTGTTGTGCTTTTCGAATGGTGCTCAACATGAGGGTTTCCTACAAACACAGTGACTGTGTGTTGTATTGCAGGCCCAGGCCCCAGGGTTTGAGACCACAAAGGAGTTTGACGGGGTTGGAGCCTCACCGTACGACCCTGAGCACAACAGCACTGCCATATTTACTGGTAAGATTGCATGCACTGCCATATTAAATGGACTATAACAGCACCGCCGTATGTACATAAAGGACTGCACTGCCTTATTAACTGGTAGTACAGAATTGCAATATCTAATGGTACGTTTGCACTGCCATATTAACTGGTAGTACATAATTGCAATATCTAATGGTAAGATTGCACTGCCATATTTAATGGTATAACAGCACTGCCGTCTGTACATAAAGGACTGCACTGCCGTATTTACTGGTATATCTTCATGGCTATTTTTATGTCCCCCACTATAGTAGTGGGGGACATATTGTTTTTGCCCTGTCTGTTGGTCTGTTGGTCTGTCTGTTGGTCTGTCTGTTGGTCTGTTGGTCTGTCTGTTTGCGCCAACTTTAACATTTTGCAATAACTTTTGCTATATTGAAGATAGCAACTTCATATTTGGCATGCATGTGTATCTCATGAAGCTGCACATTTTTAGTGGTGAAAGGTCAAGGTCAAGGTCATCCTTCAAGGTCAGAGGTCAAATATATGTGGCCAAAATCGCTCATTTTATGAATACTTTTGCAATATTGAAGATAGCAACTTGATATTTGGCATGCATGTGTATCTCATGGAGCTGCACATTTTGAGTGGTGAAAGGTCAAGGTCAAGGTCATCCTTCAAGGTCAGAGGTCAATTATATGTGGCCAAAATCGCTCATTTTATGAATACTTTTGCAATATTGAAGATAGCAACTTGATATTTGGCATGCATGTGCATCTCATGGAGCTGCTCATTTTGAGTGGTGAAAGGTCAAGGTCATCCTTCAAGGTCAGAGGTCAAATATATGTGGCCCAAATCACATATTTTATGAATACTTTTGCAATATTGAAGATAGCAACTTGATATTTGGCATGCATGTGTATCTCATGGAGCTGCACATTTTGAGTGGTGAAAGGTCAAGGTCAAGGTCATCCTTCACAAGGTCAAGGTCATCCTACAATGTCAAACATCATATAGGGGGACATTGTGTTTCACAAACACATCTTGTTACTCATAAGACTGCATCATTGACAGGTGTAACAGTATATTTACTGTTATGACAGCATTTCCATAATTACTGGTATCACAGCAACCTCAAGCATGTCATTACCGCTTTACTGCCAAAGTTTAAACAAACTTTCTTATGGTAGTTTATTTTAGCCATTTAACCCTTTATGCCTGACATAAAAATGTAATTACAACCCTGAAAACTTGTTGCTTTAATTGGGTGCAGTGGTCACCATTGTTGTGTCATCTCTTATAATAATTGCTGCTGATCAAAGTAGTCACTATTAATTGGCATACATAATAAAATGTCAATATTTCTTCAAACAAGTGTACCTTTGCCTTAGGGTGAGTTAAAGAAGAGTGCATCACAAAATGTGCAGTAATTGACCATCAACTTCAAATCATTTGCACTGATTTACTCTATATCTCATTATGGCGGACTATTTAAGATTTTATCAGATTAGATTGGCCATGAATGACCAGCACGCTGTCATCGGCCCTAGGCTGTTCAACACATGATGTCTGATGTCCAAACATATGAATGAATTCTCCTATGCCACTGTTTGACAGTCTGTCATATGCAGTAACAACGTACAATTAGTCTAGCGGTCAATTAGTGGCGAAAATGGACGCTGATGACTGCAGATTTGTTCAGATTGCATTAAATTTGTTGGCTAAAGAAGAGGGTTTTTGGTATGGGTGATAATTATGTTGCACTTCGTCTGGCAGTAATGATCATGTTGTGAAGCAAGTCGCTAACTGTCATGACTGTGTGAAATAAAAGACATTTCAGTCACACCAAGGGAAAATTAGTGGTCAGAGAGTTAGAAATGTAACCAATCATCTTTGTCCCTCTGTTGTATACCTTGGATAAAATTCTCACCAGTGTTAATTTCAACACCCATAGTCTTGTTAAAAGACATTACATTTCTTGTTGGTTATTTAACAGGGCTATACATACCTGTTTTACCCTTTTTAAGCCAAGGTTTTGTATTGGACTTTAATATTCCTATCAAATGAAAAACACTCACTAAAGGTTACTGACAGTCCACATGTTATGATCGACACCATACTTTATCCCATCTGCACTAAATATTTTCAGTCTGAAGCTAAATAACATGGGCAGATGTATTGAATGTTCAATAACATGGGCAGATGTATTGAATGTTCAATAACATGGGCAGATGTATTGAATGTTCAATAACATGGGCAGATGTATTGAATGTTCAATAACATGGGCAGATGTATTGAATGTTCAATAACATGGGCAGATGTATTGAATGTTCAATAACATGGGCAGATGTATTGAATGTTCAATAACATGGGCAGATGTATTGAATGTTCAATAACATGGGCAGATGTATTGAATGTTCAATAACATGGGCAGATGTATTGAATGTTCAATAACATGGGCAGATGTATTGAATGTTCAATAACATGGGCAGATGTATTGAATGTTCAATACATGGTGTAATATACTTTATCTTGAAACTAAGATATGAGGAAGAGAGTGAGTGAGAAACAGTACAGTTATTTGCTTGATGTATGGCCACTCCTGTCTCTTGAATATACTTTAAGATCTACAAATAGAAGTAAGAGAGCTGTATACTGGCATTAAGTAGTAAAATGTCCATTTGGAAATACTATCATCTGGTTGTGTAACACTTCCCTTGAAGTAAATCAAGTAAGAGTATCATTATAATCTTGATTAAGTTCTATGACGTAGCTGTTATTTCTCCTTGTTATTCAAATTCTCTTGCTTACATATACAATGTATAGCCTTAGAATATAGATTTATTAGTTTTATACAGTGTGTGGGTGAAACCAAACTTACTGGAATCCTTTAAATAATTGAGTTTATTAGTTTTGATTCAAATTAATAACATAATTATTTCAAGGTTTTATGTCTGTTTACTACTTTAGTAGGATTGTCTTGGCGATAACTTAGTATTATTGATATTTTATTACAATTGATTGATTTGATACCAATCCTGATCAAATAAGATTACAATCAGTAAGAATCTATAAGTGATATCCTCTTGTTTCCTATCATTTCATTCATGAGTGTATTACTTATTAATTATTTTCCCCGTATGACTTATTCACCAAAATTAGTATACTCCGTCATGACAGTAAACCAAGTCATAGAAACTCTCTTGCTTTTTCTTGAACATGTACGTTTATGTGAACCTTACAGCTTGCATCATTTTTTAGGAAGGATAGCGCGGTGGTCAAGCTAGGTTAAACACTGGGCTACCAATCCAGATGTCCCAGTTTCAATCCCCTGTCAGGGCATTGTATATTTAAGAAATTCTTATAGCATTTCTCTATGCTTGAAAACCCAGGGAAATGTTGCGCGTATCGTGCTTTACACCAAGATTGTAAAGTGCAATGTCAAAAAATGATCAGAAAAAAACAAGGTTACAAATGATAAAGTTCTTTTTTTTAACAACACTTTCCCATAGCTGTATGAAATAAATTGCTATTTTGTTACATTATGTTGACCCACCCAGAACTATTTTCATGAGTTATTGCCCAGCATGTGACACTTGTGTCCTTTCAGACAGATTTTGCTATAAAATGTGATGATATGGAAGCCTTCAGCTATGATTACTTGACTATAAAATGTGTCTAGTATGATATTAAGAAGGTAAAATGAGCCCATACTGTTGTATCTAATGTGGAAATATACAACCGTTTTATGCTCAATTCTTGATACTGCTTATGGTTTATTATAGCTTTGTTTGAATACAAGACAGTGTATCGTAAGTCACGACTTAACATTTCCAAATACTGCTTGAAAGGTCAAACATTAAATGAAAGGTTATTGTTAGGTAAATTTCAATTCTTAATTTCATAAATTCATTAATGTATGATGAAGTCAATGTTGAAATGAGTGACTAATACATTGAATCAGAAGTCATTAATGCAACTGAAAAACATCCTGTTACGCATTTTAAATCGCCACGCTATATAAGTAATTACCTCTTGTTATAAAACCTATAGTTTCAAAATTATTTTAATAATGGCCAATGCAATCATTGTTGGTTAGAAGATATTATTTCTGGATTACATCATACGTTGAGATAAAGCCCAAAAGTAGGAATATGTTTATTGTTCCACCAAATGAAACCTCTGATTGTTTATTTGCCACACCCTTTGCATAAGCTACTTACAAAAGGCCAAAAGTACTATTTACAACACAAATAGGAAATGTATTTCGAGGTTACTTACCAAACCTTAATCCAAGCCCCCTGCCTGACCACAATCATAGTTGTTCAACTACACCAGTAAATAATCCCGGAATATTTTAGTAAAGAATGGGAATCTGACCCACTACCCTGGGATCACTCCACCAACAGGCACATTGATGAAGTAGGTTAACAATAGTAGTGTGTAACACTTTCATGTTGTTATGCATCAAACTGAAAGTAAAAATCGTTGCCACATTTCATGTTGGAAATTGAAAATAGTTGGTCACTGTACCCCTAATGCTTGATGGTAGACCACACAGGTCAGTTTGACCAGGTGTATTCTTAATGGTCTATTGAATGCTATTATTGTAATGAGTTTCAGGTTGGCAGTGATGACAATTATGTTATAAGGTGCAAAGATAAACCACATACAAGTCCACCTGCTAAATGACACAAACCACAAACTTATTTTGATAGCAACCAAAACAGACCCAATTATTGTTGAGCTGGTGTTATCTTAAAGTTACTGAAGTAATGATGAGATGTATTGCAATCAGTTCAGACTGAGAGATTTAGGTTTGTTTAAAAAAAGAACACGGTTGACATAACTTGAGTCAGTGATGTTTTTGTTTTTTTCTGTGAATGTATTCATTACATTGTGTAATTGAGCACACTTTATTGCCTTTGTTGGGACACTTTCATGTTCTGTTTTGTTGCAGACATTAAACAGAAGCTAATTTTACATAAGCATATTACAATGAAATACTTGTCACCTTGCTCATATGAACATTAAAGCCTTTTTCTTACTTTTAGCACTGTATTTTTTAATGAGAAAATTTATTTAATACTTATATGCTAGTGTAATATTACACAACTAACTTAACTCATATGATTTGCTATGTGCTGGTCTACATAGCAACAATTTTATGTACTTGAAGATATGGAGATTTAGTGGTTATTAGCCTCTTGAATCTGTAGTGCTGTAATCCTGTCTTATTAAAGAATGGAGCACGCTGCTCTAGGTTGGGTCAGGCTTTGCAATCAAAATGGCCCTCTTCAAATTCTAAATGTACTTTGTCCAGGTGTGGCCTGACCCACAAACTGTAACATGATGCAAAGACCTGCCATCTGTATCCTATGTCAGTTATTCTTTTTTTGCACCCATTTGATACATTTAACAAGATATTGTGAATGTTTTACTGATCAGAAAATGCTATGTCACTCATGCCATAGTGTCACACCTTTCATGTTGTGTTGTCAGATTCACAAATTCAATACACTTAACCATCTGATGTCTTTGTGAAGTTACTTGTACAAAAAGTGTGTCAACCGTTTCAGAGCTTCTTTTGATGCTCTACCTTTCCCCAGAAACAATTTCTTTACCCCAGTAGAAAGATGTATCTTATTGAATATCTTATGAGTTTCTTTGATATTAACATTTTGTACAAACAATTTAGAGAGGTAAATTTATTAGGATAAAAATGCAAAATTATCAGCACTTTGAGGGCAAAAAGCTAGCAATTTTAGTCAGATTACTACAATGTTCTACTGTATCTTAAGGCAATGTTATTATCCCTTACCCCCATGGGTGTACACTTAAGCCTTTGATTTAATTATGCAGTGTGATAGCAGCTGTCGTTAGGGAAGATAAATGGGCAAATAAGGTAGCCATTTGTGTACAGATAGATCCTGATCACTCGGCTATCATAACCCCATGGCGAGAATTGATTGAAAATGTACCTATGTTTTGTTTTAAACTGAACTATGCAGCAATATATTAAAGACTCATGGTAAGTGTTTGATTATGGAAACATAAATACTGTCATCATTAAAAGTTAAAAGTATTTAAATTAATTGGTGTTTGGAAATTTAGTCCATTTGACACATTTTACTTATTTGATCAGTAATTTATGTTTGATTCTAATTATGTATCAAATCATTCAACGGTCATTACCTTCACTTGAGATGTAAAGCTTAATAAGAGTCTTACTAATGAGAACATGAGCGCTTTTCTTTTGATACAAATAGACCCTATTGTAGTAATTCTTAAGCACACTGCCAGGTGTCAAGATAAGGTGGTGTGTCACCTCCAGGGTTATACACCACTCTTCAGGTCAGATTTGAATTAGTTTCCTGTAAAGGTTTTCAGATTAATTAGAGTGACCTGCCTTTAATTTGTATGCATCAGCAGCTCTCAGTGTTCTTCTTTTCCTTATTGTGACAGTTGTAAAAGGCATGCTCTATATTAGGGCGAGAAAGTTTTGTCCACATTAAAGTAATTTGTGGGACTTGCAACCCTAATGACCATAAAGTTGAGCCATTTCTCAGCTGAGTTCTGCTGACATTTTCTCCTGTAATTATGACCAATGACATTCATTTATTTCCTTGAGAAATTCACACCACCAAATTGCTGAGTTTTTTGTTGGTGTGAATACATGGGCATTACTTGCTTGAATTGAATTAATACATATGAATCCTCCACAGCTTACATTGAATTCTTTACAGTGATTAAACTTTACCTAAGAAACAAAATTGTTGCTTGTTTTTTGTTTTGTATTGTTGTATGTTCTCAAAATGTTAAACATTAGCATGTGAAAATCTGTCTATTGCTTCATAGCCTAATGCAACTATTTTGAAATTCTCTCATATTATGCTTAAGTCATTTTGAATAACAATTATTTGCAAAGTTGTGTTTTTGCTGCGCTGTGCTGGAAGTGTTTCCCGAAAAGTTATGTTTGTTTTCTTAATTGTTTTATAATTAGTTCTTGAGTTACAGTAATTACATTGTAACAGGATAATTATTGCAGATTTGTTAATTTGTCCAGAGAGTTGAGCCTAAACTGTTATTGTGTTATCTTATTTTAAGACTTAATGTTCCAATTATTTGATAAAGGAAATTGATCATAATAATCAATTTCCAGCATTTCTGTCTGCCATGTCCCATTAAGCTCAATTGTCCACATATATGGCTCACAAATTGTTCCAAATTATCTGTTAAGATTGTTCATTGAACCACCAAAAATCGACAACTGCAGATTGGGGGAAATTGACTTTACTACATGGGAAGTATTTCAGACATAGATCTTTTTAAAGACAGTATAATTAGACATATTGGCTAAAGTAATAGTGTGGGAATATTGTATAGAAGCCAAAAGTCTACAAACAGGTGTAATCAGCAGAGGGGTGCCAAGTATGCTGTTGTTTTTTTCTCTAATTTGACACAAAAAACATTGGCGCTTTCAATACATTAACGATTCAAAATCAACACAATTAAATCTTAAATTGGTTATTATTTCTTTGCAGGTAAATGTAGATCATACTGTATATAAATTTGTCAGCAACGAAAATATAGCCAAGCAGACAAAATCAAAGTATTTTAAATAACTGACTCTGTTTGCATTTCAACACTGTATGGATAAATATATGTTATTTAAGAAATAATTCGTGTACGTTATAGTTTGTTGTCGAATAACCCACGGCCGGGAGTTTAGATGCGTAGGGATTAAATCACGAGTGCGAAGCACGAGTGATTTGAAACAACGCATCTAAACTTCCGGCCGTGGGTTATTCGACAACAAACTATAACGTACACGAATTATTTCGATTCTAACACGATTTTTACTAAAGATTTATAAAATGTATCTTATTTTTCTTGCATACTATTTTATGTGAAGCTCCGCCCATAAAAATAGCTTTCGGCTGTTCTGTCGATCACATCTCCGCACTCAATAACAGCCAAATTGGATGGAAAAAACCCATTTCATTTCTCACGTTTGGTTAAATAGGAACAACAACAACTTGCGTAAACTAACATGTCTTCATTGTACACTTTAAATTAACGCAAGAGTGTTACATCTACAAGAAAACAACACGGTATATGTGACAATAAATTGGAATAAACTGACGATACTGTACAGAAAAAATTACTGTACAGAAAAAATTACAAATAGTGTTAAATCAACGTCAGCCATTTAAGTATCGAAGCAGCAGACGAACACCGTGGGAAATTGGGTCAATTTTACGCATTTCTGTTCATAGCGTAGTATTTTGTCACGTGACTTTCATTCATAAAATACCGGATTATTTGGCTGGTCGAAAATGTATCGGCATGTTTTGTTTAGCTACAGCGCGTGCTTTCAGTGTATAAGCTCCGCCCATAATTTGTTGCAGAATAACCCATGGACGATTTTCTTCTTTGTTTATATTTAATTTGGCACGTGCCGTGTTAGAATAGAGTTTAATTTGAGGCTCAGACTTGACCCACTTCGTCAAGTGAATAGAACATAGTCACTTCAATATGTTGCCGTTGATATGCAGAGGGTCTCATAAACTTGCATTCTGCACAGGCTAATCAGGGAAGACACTTTCTGCTTCAATGGAATTTTTTGGGAAAATGAACTCTCTTCTTATGGAAAATCTTGTCTAGACTGAAACTGTTGCTGACTGCACAGGCTAATCTGGGATGACACTTAATGTGCATTATGCCTTGTCTACCCCAGAGCAAGATTCCCATAGTTTGGATTTCTGAGAAATCTTTAACTCAATTGTTTATTCTTTGAAAAGTTTCTTTATTTGGTAATCAGAAAATGTCACGTTAAATCAACATTAAATTGTGCTTGTATCACACTGTATTGATGAATCATTAATGTACGATCTGGGCTTAGTTTTGCTTGATTGTTAAAAGAATATAATTGGAACTTTATATGTACCTAACTAACCAAAATGATGTGCAAGATACATGTATCATATATTAATATAAAGTACATTTGACGAGTAAGTTGCTATACATCTTAAAAGAAAAGCAATTTTCATTATTTTGATATGTTGGTTTGTGTAATTTTTTAATGCAGTCATTTATTATAAAGGCTAAATAGTCAGTGTCAAACATGCATTGTTTTTTAGATAAGAGGTCATTGTGCACTTTCTTGTGCAGTGAAATGTTTAAGTGTAACCTCAAACTGGTTCTTGTGAATTGTGTTGACACTTGACGATGATTTATCGTCCGAGCACTTGTTATAATTTTTCACCTGAATAGTCATACACACCAATGGCGACTTTAAACTACGTTTTCGGACATTAAATTACATGCCAGTGGGCGACAGTTAGTAAATGGGGCTCTTTACTTAAAATGTCATAATTTGGTAATGTTGGTATTAGTGGTTGCGAAAGGAAGCAGTGTTATTAGTAGAGATTGCTATGCGACTGTATAACTTCGCTTTTACTTTGTGGTATTAAAAGTACCTGAACTCTCCACTTGATTACTTTATAGCTATCGGATTTGCTTGACATCTCAATTAAATATATTAACAAAAAGTATCTGTAAAGCTGTCATATTAGCTTGACACCTAAATAAAATATATTTACAAAAATATTAAGTAGACACTTATGCATACATTTCACGTTAAAGACTTGCAAATGTAGTGTTACATAATAAGGAAGACAAATACTGTCTTATGCATCTTTTTAGTTTTTTTTGTTTTAATTTGCTTGAATGCTAAATGGATATCCTTGCATTTTTTGTCAGTATATATTTATAATTGTTTTGCATGCACGCTTAATGGATATCCTGTCTCTATGTGTTAATATTACACGCAAACAACTTGTCAAAACATCGTTGCACAATGATCGACCTTGTAAGACCGCTCGTCTATTTTAGTACATGCTCCAAGTCCTTACAAGCGTAACAAAGCCAGAGTCATGGTATATCAGGTAATCTTTTGAAGTTTATGAGACCCTCCGTATATCAAGGGCAACATATTGAAGTGACAATTTTCTATTGACTAGACTTTGTGGCTCAAGTCTCGGAGTCTCTATTGTAAGCCTATTGAGTGACACAGAATAACCCTTTTAGCAGGCAGAGACAATCCACCAGTTAGGATTAGCTATCAGCGCTTAAACATAAAATTAAAGCACAAGTGGTTTTAATCTTAAATAGGACAAATTTACGATGTTTACTACGCAGTTGTGTATCAACTGTCATGTTGTTTTATAGTCCACACTTGGCTTGATATATACTGAATATGTTTTGGCATGTTTAATCTGTTTTCAGGAAGACATGGATATTAAATTGTATGCCTAAGTTTTTAGGTCACATTGCGTAAAACATAAATTGTGTGTAAATAAGTGAGTTCATGTTTTATGGTAAATACGTGAGTTCATTTTTTATGGTAAAAATGTGAGTTGGGTTGCACGAACTTGCTCAACTCCTGTTTACTGTACCTTGATTGATATCTTCTTAAATGAAAAAAAGAAAGCCTTTTCTTGCCTTGCATTTAATGTGCATTAGAAGATACATACATTCTATAAAACCTGTGCCCTACTTTGCTGACAGACTTGACAGATAAATGGTGTATGTAAAGATAAAGATTCAGGCTGCATGGCTTAAATATTCCTTTGAAATAAAGCTGCAGAGAACAATGCAAGCATTTTGTGCAAATGTAAACTTGTTTTCAAACGTTTTTTAAATTTCAATTTCTGTTCAGCATTTTTTGCTGAAAATGCTTTCCAAAAGTCCTAATCTCTGTTTTTCATTGTTTGTTTAAATCTAGCAGCTTAATGCTTTTTGATGTTCTTTTAGGGCTGAAAGTAGTGGGCAAAGCCCTTTTTTTGAAGCAGCTGTGTGTAAATGTCAGAGTTTATTAACAGGTCATGGCTGAGTCTTCACCACTACCTGATGTGCTGACCTGGCCCTTTGACCTATCAGGGGAAAATACAATTAAAACAACTTTTAATAGCAAATCATATATATCTGTTTGATACTGTACTGATGAATTACATTAAAAGTGCAGTATTATAATGTTTGAGCAGTTGTGGGAGGGGCTGTCCATGGGAGTGTGAGGTAGTTGGTAACAATGAATCCTACAAGGACTGGCCTTGTCCTGAATGCCAGGTAACCCTTTCCCACTCAGAAGCAAACTGAAAATGGCTATGTGCAAACAGCATAAAACCAGAACAGCCTGCAAGTGACTCACCGTCTGTTCAGGTTTTATGCTGTTTGCTGCTCGTCAGTATCTAAGGTTTGGAGATAAAGCCTTAAAAAATTGAATCTAGTAAGAAAGATTTTTAATTAAATATAACTTTCTAAGATACTACTAATGCTGAAAATACCTATCGAAGTGGAAACGGATAAACATATCACACCCTTATTTCTGTCTACCAAGATGTTTAAATGGGTACCTGTGAAGAAAATCAGCCTTAACATTCCATGGTTGCATACTGCACAATGTTGATTGGCTAAGGACTTTAAACTCAGTCATCAAGGGATTGTTTGGGGCACGGTAATTATGAAAGTATGAATATGTAAATTGATATCAAACTATAAATATTTTATCCATTATTTTTAATTAAAACTATACATTTTTCTTATTTTATTGTTTCAGATGGGAAGCTGTTTTCTGCGACAGTCGCTGACAGGTTGTCCAGAGACCCGCTCATTATGGAGAGAATGAAAATGATCAGAACAGAGCAACATGATTCCAATATGCTCAAAGGTACATTAACTTCTATAGAAGTGACTTGGTGCATGTGTTCAGGCCATTCAGATCTCAATGCACTTCATGCAGGCAGTTTGGGCGTTAGCAGTGTTGAATTTGGTGTTGAAATGATCCAAAACTAATGGCTATAGTTTAATGCAACAAGAGGATCATATTTAGGATCATATTTATAGCAAAGTCTTGTCTTTAATGCCTGCACAGTGAAATGTAGACTTCTAATGCTGAGGCAATTAATCATTTTCTATAGCATTAAGGCATATCAAGTGGTTTCAAATATTAAAATTGGTCTGAACTTGAACGACTGTGTATATTGAAAATAATTGATAGTACGGATCAGAACTTGATATGTGTCGCAATAACCTATATTACAAAATTGTAAATGATATTAAGCTGGGAAATAGAAGAGCTTGTCTGATATTTTATTTTGAACATTTTATGACAGCTATATTATTTTGCAATTTAAGCCTGCTGTGAGGGACTTGATGTCAGCTACAGTTTGCGTTATGTAAAAGGTGTCCTATAATAATTAAACAGAGTTAACCCTTTGCATGCTGGTTAATTTGTCGTCTGCAAAAAAATGTCTTCTGCTGATTTTTATCCCCACGCTTTTTGAAAAAAAGGTGGGGATATTGTGGTTATCTCCGCCGTCCGTCCGTCCGTCCGTCCGTCTGTCCGTCCGTCCTGGCCACTATCTCCTCCTACACTAAAAGCACTAGAACCTTGAAACTTACACACATGGTAGCTATGAGCATATGTGCGACCCTGCACTATTTGGAATTTTGATCTGACCCCTGGGTCAAAAGTTATAGCGGTTGGGGTGGGGCCGCGTCAGAAATTATCACTCATTTTTTTAGGTTATTTTACATTTACTTCTTTATTTCTACACCGATTCACTTCAAATTGATACTGGACCTCTCTTATGACAATACGGTCAATCTCAACCATGCATGGCCCCATTCCCAACCCTGGGGCGCCCCGCCCACATAGGCCACACCCACCAAAAATTTCCATTTACTATAATTTTTTCATTTCTACACGGATTCACTTCAAATTGATACTGAACTTTTGTTATGACATTAGGGTCAATCTCAACTATGCATGGCCCCAATCCCAACCCTGGGGCGCCCGCCCACATAGGCCACACCCACCAAAAAATTCCATTTACTATAATTTTTTCATTTCTACACGGATTCACTTCAAATTGATACTGAAATTCTCTTATGACATTAGGGTCAATCTCAACTATGCATGGCCCCATAACCAACCCTGGGGCCCCGCCCACATAGACCACACCCACCCAAAATTGCCTTTACTATAATTTCTTCATTTCTACACCGATTCACTTCAAATTGATATTGAACTTCTCTTATGACAATACAGTCAATCTCAACTATGCATGGCCCCATTACCAACCCTGGGGCGCCCCGCCCACATAGACCACACCCACCCAAAATTCCATTTACTATAATTTCTTCATTTCTACACCGATTCACTTCAAATTGATACTGAACTTCTCTTATGACAATACGGTCAATCTCAACTATGCATGGCCCCATTACCAACCCTGGGGCCCCGCCCACATAGACCACACCCACCCAAAATTGCCTTTTACTATAACTTCTTCATTTCTACACCAATTCACTTCTAATTGATGATGAACTTCTCTTATGACAATACGGTCAATCTCAGCTATGCATGGCCCCATTACCAACCCTGGGGCACACCTAGGTCAAACATTCGGCGTGGGGATACGCGTCGGCCTCTGCCGCGCCATTTCTAGTCTAAAAATAGCATTTTCTTCATTTTTTTTTCAAAGAATACTATCAGCATAGCAAACAGTTTGGATAATGATGAGACGCCACGTTCTGTGGCGTCTTATGGCGCATCTGGATCCAAATTGTTTGCAAAGGCCTTCAAAATTCGGTTCCAGCACCGAAAGAGTTAATTTTCAATGTGTCATTCAGCGTGAAATTTGAGAAAAATAGGCCTGAAGAAATAATTATTAAAGAATATTCTAAATGGGTAGATTGAAAATGTACAATTTGAATCTTCAAAGTCACTCATTTTGTTAACCGAGAAAGTCCAATAGCTGATATAGTCATGCATGCTGATCCAACCAAAATCAACTTTTTTAAAAGAATAATAGTTCTGTATCAGTGTAAAAATGTAGTATAATTATGCTCAGCTTTCCAATGTGAGATACAATAGTTTTTGCTACACCCTCGTTATACAGTATATCAGTGTTAGCTTATAACAACGGATAGAGACTTTACCATTTCCTATGATGGCAGTACAATAACTTTGTTTCCCATTGCAGATCCCCACTTTGTGAGTTCCTATGACATAGACGAAAAGATTTATTTCTTCCTTCGGGAGGATGCTGTTGAAAATATTAACTGTGGCAAGGTGGGTATTGGTTTTTAGAAATTGTTTCTAGATCTCATCAAGATAACATAAATGTATCAGAAATGATGTACACAATTTGGCCTCTATTTGCTGTTTTTTAAAGTGGTTTTATGGAGGTTTGAAGTTTCATATTATGAGAGATTGGAATACATTTGATGATGTGTAGACAAATATCATACTTAATTTTTTAAGTTGCTTTCAATTTAAAATTAATTAATCATATTTTCAGTAAGAATGTGCAGCACATCCATGACTCATTTTGTGATATGTAATGCTACTATGTTTGCATTTTCATCACCGAGGCTCTACCAAGTACATGTATCAGACAGGTGTAAATCATCAGTATAGATGAGCTTTGTTTTGTTTTATCAAGTTCAAATATGGATGATATCAATGATATTCAAAGTTTATTTATGGTCATTAATACTCA
Source organism: Dreissena polymorpha (assembly GCF_020536995.1). Classification (NCBI taxonomy): domain Eukaryota; kingdom Metazoa; phylum Mollusca; class Bivalvia; order Myida; family Dreissenidae; genus Dreissena; species Dreissena polymorpha. The sequence continues at coordinate 134,265,410 of NC_068358.1, read as the reverse complement.
TAATAATACTCATTAAAGTCATCAAAGATGACTGTTTGGAAAGGAGATAAACAGTTTGTTGGCTGACCTTTCTTAAAGCAGTTTGGTTCAGTATCACTTTTTATTTGTTGAAAAAAAGAGGGGTTTTATTATTGTATAAGAAAATTGTATTACCTGCTTTGGTTAGGATATCAAGTACAAGTTAAATTGATATTGTGGGAGATGGTAAAATCATCATCATTATAACTGGTTCCTGAAACCATGTGCGTCTTACATCACTAACTGTTACGGAGTGATAGACCAGTCTGCTGCCATCATTCATGGCTGGTACCGAGCTGTGAATGCCATGTTTTGTCTGCAGAAATAGCTCTTAAAAACATCACAAAAAACTGATGTGCGAGTCTTATATGATAATTTGGTACTGTTTGTTGCTGCGTTTTAAATTGCCAATGCAAACACATTAAAACCCAAAGACAATTAATGCAAACACTATCTTCCTTAACATGAAAAACCACAGATAATTTCTTTACTGCAATGCGTGAAATAATAACAAAAATATGTATACAAATAATAAGTATTTAGTGTACACAAATATTTGTATGGTTACCAGTACTTTTAGACATTTTAAAGGAGAATTATGTATGTCTTTTTAAAATGCCTGTTTTGTTTTTAGATGGTCGCTTAGCGACCGTCTAAGGTGGTTAGTCTAAAATTCAGGTTGATACTAGGAGCCCAATACCCGCTTACTACGCGTATCCGCGCGAGAAAGAGTTGTATAATTTATGCAAGATGGTTTGAGTTCTCCAATTATATTCATTCACATATGGAAACTTTTATATTAATATCGTGTTAAATGCAATAGTTTCGACCGGTGCTTTTATAGAAAAGAATCAATAAACAATGATCGTATTGTACGTGTCGCGGAGGAGATTGTTTATGAATGAATTAAAAAAAAATTCCACTTTCTGCAGCGTCTTCATGAAGTAGTATTTTTGCTTAGTCCATTTATAATATGAGGCTATTAATAGATGCGCCTGTCGATAAACAAAGGAAAGTCCACTGGCGATAACAACACAATAGGTTACCCTCTCACATACACCTCAATGACGTAGTACAGGTCGTAAATTGAGGCTATTAATAGATTTAGGAAAAAGTTAACGCTTATTTATATTCTCAATTTATAAAACGTTGAACATAAGTTCAACAATAACTTCAGCGATACAATAGACAAAAACACAAAAATGTTTCATAATCACTAAACCCGAATATAACAAATAATTTATAATAATAATACGAATGACCTGTTTCGTAACCTCGTTCATGCTACTACAGCGGGTATTTCTGGAAAACGTTCTTTGGTTCTCAACAGATAGCGGCGATCTTTTGTATTTACGGGTGCTAGCAACGCAATAGTAGAAGGTTAGTTGAAGGTTTAGCTTGTTTATATTCACAGTTCTCAATACATAGACAGTTGGATATGAGTTCATAAATTACTACAGGCATACTATCGGCAACCTCGAAAATGCTTTATAATCGCTAAAACCCAAAACAACTAAATATATTATACTAAATATATTAATAACAATAAATATCTTTTAAAAATGTAGTCGGCGTATACGCTGACAATGATATAAAGTTTGCAATTTACTTTTCTAAATAAATGAATACAATTAAACAAAAGTTAAAGTATTGTGTTGTGTTTTTCACTTGTAAGTTGCATATTCACCGCATGAAATGTGTGTTAGCATTGACAAACCACACATTAGTGTTATGTGAGTAGATAAAAAATTACTACGGGAGAGCACTTCATATGTGTCCTCATATGCCTTGTTATGAGTATCTTTCTTCACTATCGAAATATATCGTATGTTGATATTCGATTTAAACGCAGTTTTCTTTCGACACATTTAAATCACACGTCAATAGCGCCGTCATGTGAAAATGGGTCTTAGTCTTATGCGTTTCGGCAAGCGTTTGTTAAACCCAACATGTGCTTTTGCGCAGTCATGCCATAGGCGATGCTGTTCGCTATAAAATCACTCAATATGTTATGTTTCTCCTTACCAGAAGGAGTGATAGCTGAGTGGGCTATTTATATGATGGGTGCATATGAAATAAGACCCATTTTCGCATGACAAGGGTCATTACAAATCTTATTGCAAATTGAAAATGCCACATTTAAGAACAATGCTTTCTGATACAAAATTGAATTCAAAATAGCAAACTTTTTAATTATGGCAGCCTATCCACACATTAAGGAATGATTTCCAGACGTGCTGACGATTTTCTCTTATCGTGACACTATACTATTTCGCTAATGATTATTTTCTCATCTTGGAGGCGAAAGTGAAATTCTGCGAGATGGATTGTAACGCGTAATTGTAACCGGGCCACAATTTGTGTCGTTTGAGCATACAGAGAGTAGTCCGGAATTCCTTACACTGATCAGTGCTACATCCTTTGAATTGAGCACATACGCAGTGATGTAGCAAAAATTCAGAGGTTGTATCTCTAATCAGCTTATTAAATATTCGAAAAATATTCATGCGTGTCTGTTGGCGTTATGTAAAAGTCACAAAGATGAAAACTGAGTAAAACAGCTACGCCTAAAAGCGCATTAGTGCTCTATACCTATGTTTATGTCAGCGTTGTTGACACCGTGTGAACTGCTCGGGTAACAAGTAAAGCATAAACAGCAATGTTTATATACTTTTATTCCTCCATATACAAGATACGAAGATTATTGTATATTTTGAATTTGTATATGGTGTCAAAAATCAAAAGTTCTGTACACGGAACTTTCATTATGAATTTATATTCTTGGTGAGATAGTTATTTGATATTAGAAAAAATATTCCTTAAATATGATGGTGACTGCAAATTTTCTTTATATTAAGTTCTCATTACCATTTTCATCATACTTTCTATGCTTTCAGAATGTCCAAAAAGCATGTTGTTTTTATTTTGTCTAAGTTATTTCTATGAAATAATAAGGATGATAAAAAGTGCACACAAAACTCAACTTGTGTGCTAAGACACACACTTTATAAAGTTGAATGGCGTGTGTTCATTTCAAACTTGCGATTGATTTTGAAAAATGAATTGCGTGTTAAATTATGCAAAAGCGAACATCTCCAGTGCCTTCAGCGCTTTAATTTTGGAAAGGCTTGAGTTAGCGTCTGATATAGTATATTGAAACCCATGAATACAAAATACATGTCGCTGTTTGATGAGCTCCACACTTTAGCAAAACCTCAACTTCTTTGCATAAAAACACTCATCTTAGCAATTAACCTTAACCAAGCGTGGTTGATGGATAATATTTATATTTGGTCTGACATATTGTGTATCTTATACTGTATAATAACTTTATGCATTTAAACAGAGTGCCTGCGGTGTAACTGTATTAAGTTATTACAACTTACCTTCTTTCTTACCATGTGACATAATAGTTGTGTTAATTGGATAAGAAGTTTTAATTGGATAAGAAGACTAAAAATAATTGTTCATTTAATTGTCAGATGATTAATTGAGGAAATAAAATAATTGTTAATTCAAACCAAAGTATACAACTTGACAAAGTTACTATCATACTCAATTTTAATTGTAACCATCAAATTTGTACTAGCATATTCTACATATTATATGCAAGTGTTTAAAAAAACAGACTATATGTGCAAACATAAAAACAAACATTTAAATGTTAATTTGCTAGCAAGACAACCTTCTTTGATCATTCCACCAGGTCAATATGAATGAACAACCCTAATTGCAATGGTCCTCCACCCTTGTGGTTTTATTCATCCTCATAGGAACTCCAGACTGTTCAATTTTACCCCAAGAAAACAACTCATTACAAAAAATTATTGTTTGCATGAATAACAAAACTACCCAAAGTATATTTAAAGTAGCAGATGCAATACCAAAAAAAAGAAGAAAAAAACATTGACATGTAGTTTTTTTTGCTTGAGCGCTTCCTTTGTTTTTTTCATCACCTTAAAACTGTAGGGCAGTCAGAGCATAAGCATGAATATATGCGGATAATCTGCTTAAAATGGGCTTAGCTTGCCCTTACAAATTTTAACTAGGGGCAACTTAGTGTTGATTTTTGGAAAAATCCAACCCAATCTAATCAACTTCATCTCCAGTCTTAGAAATCCTTGTTTTTGTTTCCTAGGCTACATTCTCGCGTGTTGCGCGGATCTGCAAGAATGATGAGGGAAGATCAGGGACCTCCGTCTGGACCTCGTTCTTCAAGGCCAGGCTCAACTGCAGCGTACCTGGGGAAATCCCTTTTCCCTTTGATGAACTTCGTAAGTATGATCATCTGAAAATGCAAGCGATCTCTTGACATGATTTTGCATTAAGATTGCCATTTCAAAGTCAAAGATCTTAAAATATGTAACTTTTAAACTACCATGTTGGCCAAATCTTTTCTTATTTAAGCATTGTTTTAATACAGAACATTCTTATTTTCCATTAAGTTGCACCACAATTTCTTATTATTTACGAACTTTTACTGAGAAAGAGTAAAAATAAATGCAAAAATTATATAATTTTGGTTCTTTCTTTTAGAGTCAATGTCTGACCTGTCATTCGGCAATCATCATCCCACCAACGATCCCAAGCAAAGGAGCCGCATATTGTATGGAGTGTTCAACACGCCGGCCAACAGTATCGAGGGCTCGGCGGTATGCGCTTTCACGCTTGCTGACATAGAGCACGCGTTCATGGGCCAGTTCAAGGCCCAGCAGACCACATCGCATGCCTGGGTGCCCATCCCCGTGGAGAATAACCCCGTGCCTCACCCGGCCCAGGTGTGCGTGAATAAGAGCAAGGAGCTGACAGACAACACGCTCACATTCATCAGAAATCACCCTCTGATGGATCGGTCCGTGAATCCCGCTGGAGGAAAACCGATGCTTATCCAGACCCAAGGATTGTAAGTAGTAACTTTATTGACATTAATATTGGTAATAGGATTTTTATGTCCCCCACCACTATAGTGGGGGACATATTGCTTTTGCCCTGTATGTTGGTTGGTTGGTTGGTTTGTGTGTGTTTGTTTGCCCCAACTTTAACATTTTGCCATAACTTTTGCAATATTGAAGATAGCAACTTCATATTTGGCATGCATGTGTATCTCATGGAGCTGCACATTTTGAGTGGTGAAAGGTCAAGGTCATCCTTCAAGTTTAAAGGTAAAAAATATAGCTTCAAAGCGGCGCAGAAGGGGACATAGTGTTTCTAATAAAGACATATCTTGTTTTAAATGGTTTAAAATTAATTTCAGGAAGAAAGGTGGTGCCCATTAAAAAGGTGACAGTTTCTGGTATTTATTAAAACATGTTTGCAGTTCTTTTTCAAAAACATCTCAGAAACCCAGACACATTTGCATAATTCATACTTTTCTTTTCAGTTTTTGAAATAATAGCATGCCAAAGTAATTGCTCAATGCACACACAAAAATAGATAATTGTTTTCGAGACATTAAATGAATTTAATTTGATTAAAAAACTTCAATTATAGTTATTGATGCCTTCCTTGAACAGTTTAATGATTGCTAGCAATGTGAATGGATCCATTCTGTCAACTGTTGATGTGAATGACTCAGAACACAAAAAATATACACGTCTAGAAAGACGTTTTGTAACAGGCTGCACACTTAAAATACATTTATTAGCTTTTCATGGCTTGCAAATTTACTGGTAGTCGATATAATTTTATGTGTAATATATAAGGCAATTAATGACTTCTGCTATAAACCTGCTATGAGATATGCCACACAGGTGTTGGTAAATCTCAACTGAAATCTTGAATGCATAAATGTGGCAAAACCTGATTGCCTACCCTGAAATTGTGTTCCTTAAAATTCAGCAAAAAACCCAGCTTCAACCGATGACAGTCAACTGAAAGCCCGCCCTGTAAACTGCATATTTATCACTAGTGTAACATGGAAATGATGAATGTCAGCTTACAGAAGCCTCTTTTTAATAGTGAAAATTGCATTTCTATCAACTTATCAACCCTTCTCAAATTGAGGCTAAGCCCATTTTAATGTGCTTGAGCTAGTTTTCTTTAGAAATTGCGTTCTGAAAATGGGTTTTAAATGCATACATTTTGTGTCATTGAAAACCATTTCTATAGGAAGATCGCAAGCTAAATAGATTTATATCTCTTTTGCGTCAAGTTTGTGTAAAAGAAGCTGCCTTCTCTATACATTCTTATGAATAATTAATTTTATGTCAAATAACCTCTGACACACTTGTTACAATTTATGTTGAGAGCAAAAAATGCAAATACTTGGTCTCTTTTGCTATTACAAAACACAACATGGGTCATGGAGTTTTATGTAATTAATGAATGCCAATGGTGGCTCATGAAGAACATATCCATTTATTATCGTTTAAAGCACCCTGACCTAATATGTAGGGTTCTTAATGCAAGTATTTTTATGTGTTTGGAGAAGTTAAATATTACTTTTTAAATACCCGTTGCTTTATTCATTGCAACCACTCGATCTTTTCATAAAAAAACTGAATAACCTCTGCATAAATAATTTTGTATTAAGAATGATTACTTTTGTTTCTTTATAACCATCAGTCTTTCCGAAACCAAGAAAATCATAGCATTTGCAATTTCTTTCTTTTGAATTCTTTAATATGTTATGTTTCACCCAATTGCTATTTAATTCATAGCACACTAGATTTCTAAGCCAAAAATTGTGACACTTGATAAATGCGTAACAGCATTTTCATTGTGATAAATAATAAACTTTGATACCATTATAGACAAATAATTAACTTTGATACCAATGTGCAAATTGTTTTGGTAAGGTCATCCATCCATAAATGGTAATGAATAAAGAAATTGTTGTACGTGTGAATGATGAAACGTTACATGTTGTGCTACGTTTTTCTGATGGCCAATCACAACTGACCCAAAGTCATGGCCTTTCACACATGTTAATTGCTCAAAGTGGTCGTCCATTGTTTAATCTTCTCTTTCTCACATTCTGCCTAGAAGACAATCCACATTTTGCATCCTTCTTCTTGTCTTTGTTTCATTTTTTACCCACATTTGGTATCATCAGATGTCTTTATTTGAATGGCCTTATCAAGTACTAAGTCCATTAAGGCAAAACAGTGCTCAATAGTTATCTTTAAATTGGCATTCTAGAGTATACTTGACATAATTTTCATTGAACACATGGACTGAAACAATCGTATGTGACAAATATCATGAATGTTACAATGTTACACATCCTAACTTTATACAGTGGTTTCGTTTTTTTCATTTATCTCTCTTCAATTGAAACTTGCCTGCAAAATGTCAGGTGCACCACTAACTTGTCACCAAAGGCTTTTCAATGTACAAAAATGAAAAAAAATACATTTCATAAGCCCCAAAAATGTTGGACATTTAAAAATTGTATTTTATCTGAGTGTTGTGTAGAAAAAATTGGTTCTATAAGTTATATGGTGAGGAGTGTATAAATAAGAATGAAGTTTCCAGATTTGCTATGTATTTAAGTACAACGCTTTAATAGGTTACATTGATTAAATAATCTGGAACTACGTCAGCTATCATAACTTTTATCAAAAGCTAATCTTGATATCACCTTATTAAACTGTCCGCCCTTTTGTGGAATCTTGTGGATATCTATACCACATGTGAATCTACTTGTAATTTCAACATATACAAAAAAGCAGGTGGAAACTTTTGCAGGATATGGGCATAATATGATTCTAACTAATTCTGAGCAAATAAGCAAATTTATTAAATGATTCTTATTTAAATTTTTATGTACTTTAAGGTTAGGCTTCAGGAGATGCATTCATTTGAAGTGTCACTTCTATGAGAAATCCTTCTTTAATACCATTCTTATGAATGTCTTTCTAAGAAATCAACGCATGATTTTAAACGTAATGGTTGAGCATGGATTTTTGCCTGCATTAACAATGAAATGTGGATTGCATGAGGTTAAATAAGCAATTACGCTATGCAAAACTTTATAATTAGCATATATAATTTATGCAAAAGCATTATGTTCATTGTACACCATGTGTGCAGTTGCTGGTTTGAGTAAATGTTGTGTTTCTTAGTTACAAGCTTCACCGAGCACATAAACTCAAGATCATGACAGTAAAAACACCAAGGAAATGCACATAATAATAATGATTTCACATATAACAGTTAGTAAATGGCAAAATATGTTATCAAATATATGCCAAAAAAAATTAAGTATTATTTTATTATAGACTTGGCTATGTATTTAGATAATAGAGGTGAACAACTCCGGAGAGCGAAAATAGTTTGAAGCATGCAATTAATTCTTAAAACAAAAGTGAACATAAAAAAAACAGCAAAACAACAGAAGACAGGCAGTTAATAAGTTGATTTTTTCTGAACCTGTTTTGTTGGCATAAGCCACACTGTGAAGAGTGCAGTTACTTTCATATGTGCAAAAACGTTGAACGGTTTATTACCTGCGGTGACAGGGGGATGTGTTTTGCTAAAGAGGCCAATAAGTGTGCAACTCAGGAGCACGCAGTCTGCTATTTTGTAATTGCACAGTTTACTGCTACTGCGCTGCTGTTATTACATGAATATATCTTAATCAATGAAGATGTCAATTTTTATTGCTGAACTGGTATGTGTATTTTGAAGAACAAAGCATATTTGTACTTAAATGCTAGACATGTGCTGAAGGGTTGGTTGTAATTCAACTGTTCCTGCAGTCTATGTAAATAGTTACTGGTGACCCCCCTTACCCTACCTGTCTGTTGTTACACATTCCTGTTTTCGTATTTATTTTATTGTGTTCCTTTCCACATAAAATATTGTCTCCCTGGCCTGACTTAAATTGGACCTAAATGTCAGTGTTCTGGCAGTGTTTGATGACATTTTAAAATCCTCATATATGTTTTGGGAATAATGACTGGTTTTAAAAATGCATGTATATTATATTTTCAAATTTGACAATTAAGGACTAAAATGAATGTGCTCGTAGTGTAGTCTGGTCAGGACATTTCATGTTTGCTTCATTAATGAGTCCAAGAATCCTTTCAAAACCTTTGGCAGTCTGAGTGTATGCTTGATCGAAACTTTCATAATAATAATTTTATATTCACATTAAGAGTTAACTAATTTTATATTTGGTACTGATAGTGTCATTGAAATCTTGAATGTGCTTATGACCTTTCATTAGCCCTAAACCCTTTTGGCAATACAAACACTAATATTTTATAACTTTGATAAGTGTGATGTTGTTTAAAAAAGAACATGACTTTTTATTGTGTCTTTATTTAAACATTATTAACCATTATAGCTGCACCTTAAAACTGAGGAATGTTTTTCACTTATCCACTTGTTTACAAGTGCCCTGCCATTGTTTAAAGTACTTCACCTTTTATTTATATTCTTTGAGTGTTCCTTAAGGGTCCTTTATTCATCAATTATAGATCTCAATGCTGTGTCAATGGTTCTGTATACCAGACCTGACCCTTGAAGACCCATTGAAAACTTATCAATGAGTTAATCATTTATGCCTAGCATCTAGAAAAAAGGCCTTTGCAAACAGCATAGACCCAGATGAGACTCCGCATCATCAGGGTCTGCGCTGTTTGCTTAATGGAATTTCTGTAAAACATATTCTAAATATAAAAATAAATATACTACACATCCCTTATTTTTGAAATTTATCCAATTAAGAAGGATGGGAGAGTCAATTAGGCATAAATGGGCTAAACTAATGTTTGTCCCTGAAAAAACACTGCTAAAACTGTTGATGAAATTCAAAAGTAGACAAATTTTATTACTTGCTTCATCCTTACAAGTTTGGTTTCCTGTTTTTTATACCGGCAAATTAGGTGTTACTATACTGGTAATCTGGAAAGGTAGAAGGGGCGTGTTAGAGGCCAGTAATATGTACTAGTATAGAACTTTTATTGTAATCAATAAAATATTATGTGTGTTTCCACTCATACATAGGAGTGTAGATGATTCACAAGTGACTGCCGGAACATTATTTTCCCTGCACTTTATGGAAGTTAAATATGAAAACAAATCATTTGTTTTAAGCTAAACTGTGAAATTGCAAGTGAATAATGATCACTGTCTTTTATGCAGACACTTGTTCTTTAAATTGTGTTATTGAAACAATATAAGTTGAAGGTTGTTTTTCTGTAGACAAAAATATCAGGTTGAGGTACAATAATGCTTTGTTTGCCGCAGATTAAAAATACATATTCTTGGCATCACACCAACATATTTGACATTTTCTTAATTTGACGGATCTTATATAACAGCATTAACAAGATCGTGAAATGCAAGACATAAATTCATTTGCTTTGAAAATAGCTCATTTATAAAAACTTCTGGAAAAAAAGAAAAGATCTCCAGTGTAGGGCTGCGTATGTCTCCAAAATGTCTGATTGCTTTAATATCCTTTGAGTGATTTCTGCTACAATCTTCTAAGCAAGAAGCCTGTAGAAATGTAATAGATGTCAATGTAATAGATGTCAATGTAATAGATGTCAATGAATTGAGATTGAGCTTATTGGCCAGCTAAAGTAGATATGTCATGAAATGTTTCAAACCAATATTCTCAAAGTACAAATTCTCTTATGTATTTCAGAAATTTTGACACAATTTAGGCATTTTTAAGGTGAAATATCATGACTTTATTTTCAGATAGCATTTACTTAAATTTATTAAATTTATTTTGGGTTTTTCTGTTAAATCATTATGATCCAAGTCCAATGGCTGGACAGAACATAAATTTATATGAATATATTACCAAAATAAATTGTGCTTCAATTACGGGTTATTTGAGCTAAGCCAGTTTTGGCCCTTGGGTGTCCACTGTTTGTTCCTGTTTAAACTGACTAACTGTGTTAATGCTATTATTTTGTTGTCTATTTTTGTAGAGGAGGACGATTTTCAGCTATAGCAGTGGACCCACAAGTCCTTGCATCAGACGGATTCTACTATGATGTCATGTTTGTAGGCACAAGTAAGTGTACAGTATTATATCTAACACCACCAGCTTTCTTACATTTAAATTGACCAGTCGCCAAATACGCGATCGCTCCGCCCACTAAGTTGTGTTTTCATAAAACGCTTATTCGATTACTCCGACAGTCTTTGTTTGTGGGACCATGTGGCCGCATTAAACGAAATCTGATTGATTATAACGTGAGTTTGATTGATAGCTGGCGAGTGGTCAATTGAGTGCTTAGCTCTGGGAAACTGGGCATAATACATGTGGGTAAAGAGTCTTCCCAGATTAGCCTGTGAAGTTTGCTGAGGCTAATCAGGTACAACCATTTCTGCTTTCACGGAATTTTATGTTTAAAGGACTGTTAGTCTTTTTTTACAGAAAATCTTGTTGATGCGTAAATTGTCGTTCCTGATTAGCCTGTGCAAACTGCAAAGGCTAATATAGACCAACATTTTACACACATGCATTCAGACTGTTCGTTGTTTTATCAGAGCTTTGATCCGCTCTGTTTGTAGCAATTTCATGTTCTTTTAAATGATAACTCATAAAAATATAATTGGATCCAATCTTTATCAAAATCTTAACTGTATGCTTTATATCTTGCACAATTTTGATTAATTGTTCAAATAAGGGTGCTTAGGAGATAAATAATGGCAAATAATGGCAAAATGTGTGCTTGTTTTACTTAACATCCATAAAACTGATTTGTTAACTGATGTTAAATGGCTAAGAAATGAAAGATTTATTTTGTAATGGGCAATAAAATATCAAAATGATCAGTCGGAAAATAAGATGTAAGCATTAATAAAAAATTACTTATTCTTATAACAAAAGTAGGTTTTACTTTAAAAATATTACTAAGGTTTTGGTTTTGACATACAGTCGTAAGTTGTGTAATAACAAACAAATGAGATTGTTATCTGTATAACGAATAAAGTCAATGGTCCAGAACGGAATAGTAAGTGTATTTTATCTCTATATCATCGTCTTCATCTTGATGGTAGTGTCATAAAGGCCAATAAATGTTATAAACATTTACCACTAAAGTTGCCGCGAGACCAATTTTGAAAGCATATAAAAGCACTTCTAAGTGTCCTGAATGGTGTGAAAATTTACATTTACTTGTCATGAACACATTTTTGGTATGTAAACAACATGGTTAACACATCAACAAATGGCATGATGAATAACAGCTATGATAGAAAATGTATCTTAGCCAAGTTTGTAAAAATAATATTGATAGATTAATAAAAAATGTACTTCTTGATTTCTGTATTATTGGTCATAACTGCATTTGTAAAACAAATATGTCTCAATCAAGACAAAAACTTGTTGCCTTTATTTTGTAACCATAAGAGTAACTGGCAGATTCAGCTTTAGTAACTTCAGGATTTATGCTAATTGCTGCTCATTAGTATCAAAGGGCTTGAAATGAATCCTTTACAAGTTGAATCTTGTAAGAATGTTCTGAAATTTGACCGAATTTTGAAGACCTTTGCAAACAGTTTCGATCCAGATGAGACGCCACAGAATGTGGCGTCTCATCAGGATCCAAACTGTTTGCTATTCTGATAGTATTCTTTGAAAAAAAAAAAAATGCTAATTAAAGAAATTCAGCAGACGACACTTTTGTATCCGAGTGTTGAAGCGCTTGTTGCTCTGTCTTGTAGCCGATGGGCGAGTGCTGAAAGCGGTGAACACAGGAAAGCCAGGTCTGGACAGCAGCGTGGTTATAGAAGACATCCAGGTGCTGGGCCAACATGAGGCCATCAGAGAGATCAAGGTGCTCCGTAAGCATGGCCACAATCAACACGAGAAACTGATCATCGTCTCCAAGGACAACATAGTATCCATGCCCCTGCATCGCTGTGGTCATTACAAAACATGCAGGTACGTGAATAGCAGTCAGGGTGTAGCTGAGGGACTGGTGATATGTATATGGCCTCTGGAGTTAGGGGATGGTCTTGGATATGTTTGCTTTGCTGGCCATTTGGGTTAATTGAAGAGGTTTTGACACTGGAATATCAGCTTGGTTATACCAGGAAAGATAGCTAAGTTTGAAGAGCACTGGATTATCCGACAATGGCAAGATTGATCCTCGGCCCGGTCACATAACTAATGTAGGGATTGATCATGAAGACCTTTCTACAGCAATTCCCTCCCTACCTCTGATTTAACCCATTTATGCCTAGCGTCTAGAAAAAAGGCCTCGGTTAACACCGTAGACTCATCAGGGTCTGTGCTGTTTGCTTAAAGGAATTTTTATAAGAAATATTCTAAATATAGAAATAAATATACTAGACATCCCTAATTTTGGAAATATATTGATCCAATTTAGAAGTATGGGAGAGTCCACTAGGCATAAAAAGGTTAAGTTGGGCGCTTGTCAGTTACTGGCATAAGCATGTGCTGTTAGTACTGGTAAACCAGTCATCACAGGATAAGTGTGACTTGGTTAACTGACCGCCATAGTATGACTGAAATACTATTGAAAAAAGTTTAAAAATCAAACTTAGCAAGCAAACAACCGACTGACTGTTATGGATGCAGGTGTTTAAGCTTATGTTCCCAGTTGCATATGGAGCTATGCTGACTAGGACATGAAACTTGAGACCTTTAGAGTTGTTTACATATGCACTTTATGACTCATAATATGTATTTTGTTTGCAATAAACTTCTCTGTGTTCTCTCAATTTATGGTTGGAATGTTTTTAAAAAATGTTCAAAATATTCAGCAAACATGTCACTTTAGTGTCACAGTAATTGAAACGTATGTTGTGCTTGTGCTTGTTGTTAAATTGGTTCAAGGTACATCCTCCTTGTATTATCCTTCCAAGAATAGGTTTATTCACAAACGTGTGACCAAGCTTGAAGTATTAACTTACCTATCTCCTGCTTGATATTCGTGCTAAGGCCATAATACTCTATGGTGCATGATGACTTGCTGTTTGGTACAACATGCATTGTCTGTATTGGTTGTAATAAGTGTTGATTTACTGTCAGATGCAATATCGTGTGACAAACTCATTGAAAAAGCTGTGTAAAATGTGTATTTTTAATGACAACAAACAATATAGGTTACATAAAATGCTAATTTTATAGATAATAGTATATAACAGTATACATTGTAATTTTATGGATGTTGTAAAATTTAATTTTTATGCTCCCCCCAAAATTTTTTTTGGGAGAACATATAGTCGCCGCTTCGTCCGTCCATGCGTGTGTCCGTCCGTCCATGCACAATTTTTGTCCGGGCTATTTCTCAGCAATTAATGACCGGAATTCAATGAAACTTTATGGAAAGCTTCACTACCAAGAGGAGATGTGCATATTGTCAGCCGGTTCTGGTTGGATGATTTTTCACACAGTTATGGCCCTTTGAAATTTTCCATTAACTGTACATATAGTGCAATTCTTGTCCGAGCTATTTCTCAGCAACTAATGACCGGAATTCAATGAAACTTTATGGGAAGCGTCACTACCAAAAGAAGATGTGCATATTATCAGCCAGTTCTGGTCGGATGATTTTTCACAGAGTTATGGCCCTTTGAAATTTTCCATTAACTGTACATATAGTGCAATTCTTGTCCGGGCTATTTCTCAGCAACTAATGACTGGAATTCAATGAAACTTTATGGGAAGCTTCACTACCAAGAGTAGATGTGCATTTTATCAGCTGGTTCTCATCGGATGATTTTTCACAGAGTTATGGCCCTTTGAAATTTTCCATTGTACATATAGTGCAATTCTTGTCAGAGCTATTTCTCAGCAACTTATCATGGGAATTCAATGAACTTTATTGGAAGCTTCACTACCAACAGGAGATGTGCATATTATCAGCCGGTTATGGTCGGATGTTTTTTTTACAGAGTTATGGCCCTTTGAAATTTTCTATAAACTGTACATATAGTGCAATTCTTGTCCGGGCTATTTCTTCCCAACTACTGACTGGAATACAATGAAGCTTTATGGGTAGCTTAAATACCTTGAGGAGATGCGCATGTTATTTGTGGGTTCTGGTTAGATGATTTATTTAGAGAATTATGGCCCTTTGAAATTTTTAAGTTGCTAAACCATCCATTGTATTATTTTGTCCAATGTTATGCCCCTCGAGACGTTTCCTTTTATCTGAATATATAGTGCATTATCGTGACAAAAAAACCCTTTGGGGAGCATCACCCGTCTCCGACGCTTTCTTGTCTTAACTTGTTTTGAAATATTATATTAGAGCATTTTTATGAATTCTTTTGTTTCATATCAATGCTGTTGTTTCTTGTTATTTTTTATAATTAAAAGGCCATATATTGCTTTTTATAATAAAGAAAATGTGTTATTATCGTGAAATATTATTAATATCACCTGAATTATTAATGTTACTTTATATAAATAGATCATGAAAATGTATTAGGAAAAAGGTTGCTCACAAAATTGGCCATTTGATTGTAATACATGAAGAATGTTCTGCAACTTGAGCCGTTGTGCTTGTGGATTTAGTTTATGCTTGTTCTCTCGAAGGTTCCAGCTATTTTCCAAAAATGATTATGACATGTAGATCGAATTTCAGCCAAAATACTGTGTGCTCATTATGTTAAAGCAGACAAGATAAATTTGACAATATCTCGATACACTACGGAGTTACTCACGCGATCAGAGATCTTAAGATTGCATGCTCCAGTGCTTGTCTTTAAGTGACCTCAAGTGTCGAACATTTTGAGCTAGTGATTGTGACACCTATAAGTCTGTGGTAGCAGACAGCTATGCTTGGCAGTAAGTCATATGACCAAAGCAGAGACTTCTTTGCAAAGATTGTGATATTAGGAAGTTAACATATTGAAGTTTCTGTAGTTCTAGCAAAGACCTATTTCTATTTGACTAGTTTTTTACCTTTCTTCTTTTGCAACACCTCATGGCCTATTTTTTTGTGCTAGATTGTCTTGGCTTTAAGGTTGTTATGACCTGTTTAGTGTCACCTGGGCTTAGGATATAATTTTCAGTATTAAAACACAGAAGATCCTTTCAAATAATAAAAATCATAAAAATCACCTGTCATTTAATGCCCTTATTCAGTTTCATCTCATTTGAGTGTTCTTTTCAATTTGTCTAAATATGGTTTCGTCTTTAATAACATATTGATTATGCAATGCATGGGTTTCAAAGGGTATAAAGATCTATTTGGAAGGTAAAATGGTGCTTGTAATTAATTTAACAGCTCAGATGCATTGAGGACTGTCATTTGAATTGATTACTGTATGGATTGGAAAAACAAGCTAAGCTATCCTCTTTACTATTTGTAATTGAAATCATTGTTCATTAAAATTCAGCAAGGTTTGCAATTCAAGTTTGGTTGCTTACATTGAGTTCGTTTATTTCGACTCCTGGGCCGCTTGATTGCAAACAGTTATGTTGATTATGCAGATCCCCTTACAAGCTGTTGGAAAAAAGCACACCCAAAGTTGTTCATGATTTTTATCTCCATATGAAATTTCAGAACTAGTTGCTTATATTATAATATGCATTAAATTGAAAAGGTTTTAGGAAAAAGGTTTTATTAAATATTTTATTTTGAGAATTTGCTTATTTACGAGCAGAAGTATCAGATGTCAGGCGTCTTGTACCAGTTTAATTATCTGTTGAGAAAAAAGATTAAATAAGTGAGGCGCAGTTTTATGTTCAAATATGAAATTGCTGGTAAGAAAGATTGGATGACAAAATTAATATAAATTTGTAAAAGAAGGCACTGCATGGAAAGTGGTGTTAGTTGTGGACTTAAAAAATGTTTAAAAAAAAAAATTATTCCTTAGCTTCTTTCCTCTTCTCTTTCTGCTTTGTATAGCGGAAGTATGGTTTTTACCGGTAGATTTAATGTTACAAACCACACATGCACAGTCTCACATCCTGATTAATATAGTTAGTTTTGGTAAAGGCTTGGTAAAAAAAAGTCAAACCACTTATTTTAATGAGCATATGCTTTTACAGCCAGTATTATATTAACAAACACATGTTACCAAATATAGACCATAAAAATATACATGTACTTTGGGCTTGACGTTTTGTCAGGGATATTGAATTTGTCAAAATAGATTTCATAAGAAAATTACATCTCTTTAGAATGTGAAGTTTTTTTATCCCCATACACTTATAGGATATTTTTGCTTTAATAGGATGCATTTGAAAAATAAATATCCTATTATTGTGCATGTTGTTGTGTTTCAGTACCTGTTTACGTCTGCAGGACCCGTACTGTGCCTGGTTAGATACCTGCACCACCCACACAACTCGAGGGTATGACATGGAAATACTTCTTTGTAGATCTTTATAATACGCTCTTTGCTCTAGGAAAACATGGCTTAATGCATGAGCGTATAGTGTTGTCCCAGAGTAACCTGTGAAGGTCGCACAGGCTAAGAGGGACGTACTTTAAATGAAAATAACCCTAGACGTGGAAAGTGTTGTCCTGGATAAGCCTGTGTGGATTGCACAGGCTAATATGAGATGGAACTTTCCCACATGCGTTAATTCCTGTTTTCACAGAGCGGGGCACATATCTTAGTGTTCTTAGTGTTTGTGTTGTACTCTAATTTGAATGTGGTCAAAGAGAGACAACTCTGCAGACATTGTAATTGCAGATACAGCAGATATAACCCTTTCATTGCGGGAACCGAATTTTAAAGGCCTTTGCAAACAGTTTGGATCCAGATGAGACGCCACAGAACGTGGCGTCTCATCAGGATCCAAACTGTTTGCTATTCTGATAGTATTCTTTGAAAAAAATAGAAGAAAATGCTAATTTTAGAAATTCTGCAGACGACATTTTAGCAGACGACAAATTTCCCAGCATGCAAAGGGTTAAACAAAAATACTTTTCTCATTGTAGGGAATGTCTGATCATTTTTAAAAAAGAAAATATGTCTATATTTGTGTATGGCATTTAGACAATTCTTTTTCTCATTCTAATGTGATTAAAGAAAGACAGCTCAGATAACTAGATACACAGTTTTAAAGATGGTGTGGACAAATTATGCTATTTAAATCTGGTGGAAAATTATCTGTTAGAAAAAATTGCTCTTGTGATTTAAATGTGTGAACGTGTAAATGCATAGAAAAGTATAAAATTAATTAAAAAAATATTGTTCATGATTTTGTTGTTGTAGTCTTCAAGATATCAGAAACGGTGATGCATCTCAGTGCAGAGATGGCAGTTATAAAATCGAAAAAGAAGGTAGGTTGTGTGTAGCTTATAGGATCATATTAAAATGCCATTTTAAGTCTGTATGTTCGTACCTTCATGTTTATTTATGTTGGACAGACCAGTTATGATTTAATTGAGTCAGTCTCTGAGACAAAATGGCTAAATGCATTTGTGTTATATATACCAGTTAAGACTTTGCCAACCCTTCAGGCTTATCTTGGACGACACCTAAACTGCATTTTCATTTAAAAGATACTTTCTTAAAATGAAAAGTCTCATTTAATCAGAAGGTGTTGTCCCAGATTTGCCTGTGTGGACCACACAGACTGATCTGGAAGGATACTATGTGGACCACACAGACTGATCTGGAAGGATACTATGTGGACCACACAGACTGATCTGGAAGGATACTAAACACATATGCATTAATCCCTATTTACTCAGAGCTTGACTCTGTTGTTTTCCAATATCAAATCTTTTTAGTGATAAGGATGGGGAGTGTGTCCTCCCTGGGATGTTCAATATACTGTGTTGTGAGGTGCTTGATGTTGTTATTTCCTTTGAAATGTGTGGTATTATACCTGCATCATATAAACATTTTCATTACAGTATATGGTGTTATGTTGTTAAATCTGCTTATTTACTTTAAAAGTTTCTATCAGTTGGGCAACTGTTGAAATTCTTTTTATATCAAATACCTTATTGTTATTGTTTTTTGATATATGTTTATGTTGATTAGTTTTGACAGAATGAATCCTGACAATGAGTGATTCATTCTATAGTTAAATGTAATATAAATGTAGTAACTTAAGTGAGATGATTAAAAGAATTTTAGGAAGTTCAGTTTTCCATATTAAAAATGAGCCAAAATTTGTGTATGCATTATAACTTAATAATTCTTAATGGAAATACAAATGAACATAAATACTTATATGTTATCCAAAAGCTTATGGAATTTATCAATATGTTATGGAAAAACTATCAAGTACATGATACAGGGATCTTTTGCTATGAAAAACATGTAGCATTTAAAATATAAATCATTATTTGGCTGGCTTTTTAATGTATTCTTAAAGCATTTCTGTCATTTTCGATGGATCTGTACTCTACTAAGCTACTATTTAAACATCTTATGTAACTTACAATTACTCTGCTTCAGTTTCTTTTTGGTATTGTTATATATGTATATTATATAAATTATTCTTTCATATTGTGCAATCGTTATTGTGAGTTGTGTGGTTGTAAAATTTAGGACCCATTATGGAAATTGACGTTGTCATACCGACCACTCCGAAACCAGTCGAGGTTTCCACATGTCAACCTTGCACATGTAACTGCAGCCAGTCTGATGTGATTATTACCATGGAATCTACACAAAACAATCATAGTGGTTAGTTGAGGCATTGAACACAGTAATTTTTAACTTAGGCGCTTTTTGAAATAGCTCTTGTAAATTTTTACTCTTCATAATGGTAGAAAGCTTTTCTTCTTACACTATATAATTTAAATATATCTAATGGTGTATATGGTTGATTTAACACGAAAATATAATATAAATGGTTCTTCATATCCCTTAGGTGTTTTGTAAAAACATCTGTATGAATTTTTTGGGCATGCCTGTGGCCTTGGCACATATATTTTCTTTGAGCTCTTTCTGTCATTATCTTCAGTCCAGTGTAGTAATTAAATACAAAAGTGTGATCACCCAACTTATCATGGAATAATATTAACATAAGAATATTAAGTTTAAACACGAGAGTGTTGTTTTGTATTTTAGCACATATTAAAACTGGAATCCTCAAGTTTGCACACTGTAAAATGGTAATCATAATATCCATTTTTATCATAATGTCTGAGATTTAAAAAAAAGCCCATGAGTTTATTTACACTTTACCTGACAAAATTAGTTCTATGACCAAATAATGAATGTAAAGCAATCAACATTGAAATCTAGCCTGTCTGTGCTTAGGCATGTTGCCACAAGTCTGTCTACTTAGTGTTTCCCTCTGTATGCATTATGTGCCCTTGGGTCTAGCAGCATTCTTTGTTTCTCACGCATCGTATTTTACATATACGTTAGGTCAAGGTCGAACAAAATCTGGTGAAACTGACACGGGGCCAGTTGTGTTGATTCCCGAGCCTTGTGGTAAGCATTATCTGCTTATATAGCCGTGTGATACCATTCATGTGTACTGAGCTTTGCATAATCTGTCTCCATCTGCAGTTTGGGCTGCAAGACATGGTCTGCATTAGTAGAATTTCGCTCTAACAGCTATCAGCTTTTGCCTTCTTTGACGGAATACTTTATAAGTGAAATGGCGCTTACAACTTCTGAATGTTGAACAGAATTATTTAAGCGTTTCTCAAGTCTTGCCATTTATTCTGTGCATGTTTTGGAAAAAAGATGCTAAGAGCATGCAAAGTTGAATGCATTAAGGTAGAAAAGCAATGATTACTGGTTAAAGTGTTAACGAATAAAAGTGAAATTTAGCTGAATTTTAAACCAAATTAATGTGCAACAAACAAAAGTGTTGTTTTCTGAGAATGTGTTTGGTGCCGGGGGATCACACACCTGTAAATTTACTGAGTGGGTGGTGTCTGTCAGATTTGTAGTTTTTTGTGCTTAACTCTGGAAACTGAATTTGCATGACTTATTTGTACTAACAGTGCAGTGTAGCCTTCATGCTAACTGTCAGAGTCACCCCTACTCATGGCAAAGCTGCTGTTAGTAAATCAATTTAGTAGTAACTTAGCTTTCTTTGCTGTCTTGTATTGCAGCAAGGTTTTCCTATTTGTCATGAACATTTTTACTCATGCAAGCCTTGAAGTTTCACAAGCTGTTTTTTTTCATTTGAAAGCATTTTTATTGCAGGCTAGAAACTTAATTCGAACTCATGTAAACCCTTATATATTAATACATAACCTTTGTAACTCTAAGCTAGAAATCTTAATTGTAACAGCAACTATAAGATAGCTAGATAATTAGCTTATGTAGTTAGTAGTGCATGAAGATTTCAGGATAGTTAATATTGCAAGACAAATTAAACAACACAATAAAATTACAGTTTCTTTTTTTAGAAACAAAAAATGTGTTAAGAAATATTTTAACAGTGGTTAATGTCTGGTTGGCTGCATTAGGCTCCACAAGACCGACTGGAAAGTTTGCTACTTGCAGTATAATAAGAACAAATTTGTCCAAATAATTGGACGAATGGGTTTATTAGAATTACAAGAGTTACGATTGCTCTGGGTTCCCTGGATATGTAACTGTTTTAAGGTGTTGGAATTTAACTCTGTAATACTAATGAGATTGCGTAATGATGGGTTTTGGCGTGATGATCTAATACTGCAACTAATAAGGAATCAGTGCCTCAACTGTGTTTTTTAAGCAATGGTTGTAGATGAAGCAAATGGTATGCTTCATTATACCAGGTCCTGATCTTTTTACTTTAAAACAGATCAGGAGGTCAAATCGTTTGATGCCTGTTTATGTACAAGTGTGCATTATGATATGCAAATATGCATCATACAAAATAAATGGAGTCCTGTTCTGAGAAAACTGGGCAAAATTCATGTGCGTATGATGTCGACCCAGATATGCCTGTGCAGTCCGCACAGGTTAATCAGGGACGACACTTTCCGCCTATACTTGTTTTTCGATAAGGAGGGACTTCCTTAAAACTAAATACCATTAAAGCGGAGTGTCTTCCCCGATTAGACTGTGCGGACTGTACAGGCTAATCTGGGACGACACTTTAGGCACATGCATTAAGCCCAGTTTTCTCAGTATGCGGCTCAATGGATCAAAAGATTGTTTCAGCCCTTCTGCGTGATTCTCTTTATTTATTGTGCATGAAAACTGTTTAACTGATTTTATTGACATTTTTATATGCGGAAAATCTTTTGTATGTGTTCATAAGAAGACAAGATGGAATTAATTTTTTTAGTCACAAAGGGAATTGTCATGTGCATACTTACTTTTGGAAAAGATGGAGAACACTATCTCATTTTGTGTATTGAGGCTGTCTTAGGTTAATTGTACCATTTTGTGTTTCTCAGAGAACCCTCGTACCGATGATCAGATCTACACTGCATCTACGCTGGCGGTTGCCTGTGTTGTGGCCATAGTGGTGGCAGCCATGATAGGCTTCTTCATCGGTTACCGGGTCAGCCTGTG
This sequence comes from Dreissena polymorpha, assembly GCF_020536995.1. Lineage (NCBI taxonomy): Eukaryota > Metazoa > Mollusca > Bivalvia > Myida > Dreissenidae > Dreissena > Dreissena polymorpha. Next base: position 134,243,060 of record NC_068358.1, on the reverse strand, counting down.
TCGCAACCACACCAGGAACACAGAAACCATGATAAATTTTGAGCAGCATTTTGGATCATTACGGAAGAATGGAAGCAGGCATTCTGGCGACACTTCAAATAACATTTTCCAAGAGCCAACCAAAAATACAGCGAAAATGCTAACCGTAAATAATCTGTCAGCAAAAAGTCCAAATTTACCAAACGGCTCTCTTGAGTCACGAACAATAACTCCGCAGCAGGCTTCAAGAACGTACATTTAGCCACTGGTTCCACTGCTGTGAAATGTAGATAAGAACAATTGTACAATATGTAAATACCTGTACATAAGTGAAACACCAGTGCTAGAGGGTGTCTAAAATGAACAAGTTTTTATTCAGTCTGAAAAATATGGACCAATCTATCTTGTACAGATATTTAGGGGAAGAAATGTTGAAACTGCTACTTACAGACATATTTTGAACTGATTACCCCAAAAATGACAAATAAGTGTTTGATGTTTGAGCATCAGATTAGAGGACTGCACAAGATCAAGTACAGGTTAGAACTGTCATATTTTCCGTAGCTTGCGCTTTTCAAGGAGTCTTAACTGCTGAGCCATCGTTGAAATTGTAGGAGAGAGCCCAGATTTATAAATCGCGGCTATTGTTCACAAGAAATCATTCCAGGATATTTGCTGAGTATAGGGAGGAGTGGGGAGGAGGTTACAAACAATAGTATGTTGCTGAGTGAACTATTCAATACGCATGAGATGACTACATACTGCAGCTTATCTTGTGAGGATGTGAGGACACGTTGAATTGAAAATATCTGGGCGAAATGGATGAGCTGGCAGAATAAGGTGATGGAAAGAAATGCAAAAAGCATCGACTTTGGAGTGTTTTTGCATGAGCAAAAACGACATTGATGACATGTAATTTCGGAGGCCAATCTTTTTGACTGTTGAAAGGAGCAACATCGCTCTCATAATTCAAAATAAAGCTGTTCCCATGAAGTGTTCACATGATTTAGGGCAACAAAGACAATGTGCGGCTTTAAACTCTCTGTGATGGAACTTTTTTTATAAGCCTTGTTTAAGTTGTTTGTACAATTATTTCGCCCTTTCTTATGTGTTTTTCATATCATGATAACAAAAGTAATAAACACATATTAAATATATATTCACACATGTAAGATGGTACAGTTTAACTATGTTTATGCAAAAACTTACAAACCCTTATGGTTATTAAGTAGTTTGGCAGGTCAATATTATAATCTTAAATTAACTTTCATCATTTAAATGTAAATATAACTTACCTAATAGTTTGCACTCAAAAGTTAAAGAGTTTGTCACTATTCTGTTGATGTAAAAAAACTGTATACCGTAAACATTCAAGTTTGCAGTGAAGTTGAATGACTACCAATGTTATCATTGGCAAAAGACACTGTAAATACTTCATACAAAATTCCAAAGTTTGTTATTTTTGTATACATCCTTGATGTTGACAGTTATTGTTTTATGTCATTTTAATTAAGTAATCGGAGTAGTATAAATAAGATATGGTGCTTTAAATCAATATCACAGTATGATCTCACAACCATGTAGGAATAGTTCAGAATTGATTGCTATGGAAACCATAGTCTTGGCAGCAAATTTTTGGGGTCGAAGATATAACAGTTAATTTTAAAGGGACATTATTTGGGGAAATGACCTGTTATATTTATTCAGAAATGAAAAATTCCCAAAAATGCTACTTGATTTTTAGGTCGAGTGATTGTCAAACCAATAAGAAATATTTCAGAACCCATACGCAACAAATAAATTGAATTTACAGTAAAACATGCTAAAAGATGAAATCTGTTCAGAAGTCTAGGGCTTATATTTTTAGATTTGACTTCCAAGTTTTGGTCATTAATTATAGATAACACTTTATTGTATCATACCATTTTTACAGATCCAGCTTAACATGAATAATTGTTTTGAAGCAATTGAAAACAAAATTAGGTTTTTCAAACAAAATTAGTCTTACTTTATTCATACTAGTGATATTGTTATAATAAGTGACAAAATCATTAAGTTACACAATGTCTCATGTATCAATAATTGTTGAATAATCTTTGCTCTAATGTGATAGCAAAAGCAACAGCTTAATTCCTGATTTAATTAATTTATTCCTGTTTTTAGCTCACCTGTCTTGAAGTGACATGGTGAGCTTATGTGACCGTGTGATGTCCGGCATCCGTATGTGCGTTCGTGCGTCCGTAAACAATTTGTTTGTGTAGACAGTAGAGGTCAAAGTTTTCATCCAATCTATGAAATTTGGTCAGAATGTTTATATTGATGAAATCTGGGTTGGGATTGTATTTTGGTCATCTGGGGTCAAAAACTAGGTCACTAGGTCAAAAACTAGGTCACTAGGTCAAAAACTAGGTAACTAGGTCAAATAATAGAAAAACCTTGTAAAGACAATAGAGGTCGAAGTTTTCATCCGATCTTTATAAAATTTGATCAGAATGTTTATCTTGATGAAATCTGGGTTGGGATAGTATTTGGGTCACCTGGGGTCAGAAACTAGGTCACAAGGTCAAATAATAGAAAAACATTATGAAGACAATAGAGGTCACAGTTTTCATCCAATCTTTATGAAACTTGGTCAGAATGTTTATCTTGATGAAATATGGGTTGGGATTGTATTTGGTTTGTCAGGTGAGCGATTCAGGGCCATCATGGCCCTCTTGTTAACAATTTTAGTGCATCATTATGATTTATTTATTATTTAATAAATGTTATTTGTATTTAATAAGACTGCAAGATCACCAATTTTGCTGACAGCTTTGACCAAAGGCCAGTACCAATGTATGTTAAATTGCAAATTATAATGGCATATCAAACTGCCCATGTACCATCTTCATAATGTACATAGCATGTATGATACACATTCATTGCTAAACGTGTCTGTAGTGTGTGTTTTTGTTCGAACTTTGGTCCTCTGATCTCATTTCGTTTGTTCACTAGTATATATTTTTGAAAATTACAATCTAATTGCATCAGTTGCATTGATTTACAATTGTTTGCATTGTGTTATAGGATTCGCTTGAGAAAAGTTAACAGCAACTGATCAAAATATTAATGATTTATTTAAAGTACAATGAATTTCTGGGAAATTGTTCTTTTTCCCCATAATTGTGTTCTCTCAAAGATATGACTATGATTTGTATACATTCCCTTTGTTTTTACTTTTCATCATTACTGTAAAAACACTCTAATTTAAACTATATATTGTATTATTAATATTGTTTTTAGTAAGATTATTGTCCCCTACCGGTTTCACCATAGGGGACTTATGGTTTGCGCTCTGTGTGTCCTTCTGTCTGTCTGTGAGTCTGTCTGTCACACTTTTCTGGATCCTGCGATAACTTAAAAAGTTCTTAATATTTTTTCATGAAACTTGAAACATGGATAGATGGAAATATGGACATTATGCACGTCATTTCATTTTGTTCCTATGTCAAAAATTATGGTTGCTATGGCCACAAATAGACTAGAAATACTGCTGAAAATGGTGGTTTTCTGGATCCTGCGATTACTTTAAAAGTTCTTAATATTTTTTCGTGAAACTTGCAACATGGATAGATGGCAATATGGACATTATGCACGTCATTTCATTTTGTTCCTATGTCAAAAATTATGGTTGCTATGGCAACAAATAGACTAGAAATACTGCTGAAAATGGTGGTTTTCTGGATCCTGCGATTACTTTAAAAGTTCTTAATATTTTTTCGTGAAACTTGCAACATGGATAGATGGCAATATGGACATTATGCACGGCATTTCATTTTGTTCCTATGTCAAAAATTATGGTTGCTATGGCAACAAATAGACTAGAAATACTGCTGAAAATGGTGGTTTTCTGGATCCTGCGATTACTTTAAAAGTTCTTAATATTTTTTCGTGAAACTTGCAACATGTATAGATGGCAATATGGACATTATGCACGTCATTTCATTTTGTTCCTACGTCAAAAATTATGGTTGCTATGGCAACAAATAGACTAGAAATATTGCTGAAAATGGTGGTTTTCTGGATCCTGCGATTACTTTAAAAGTTCTTAATATTTTTTCCTGAAACTTGCAACATGGATAGATGGCAATATGGACATTATGCACGTCATTTCATTTTGTTCCTACCTTAAAAATTGTGGTTGCTATGGCAACCAAAAATAATAATCTGAAAATGGCGGAATTTTTGACAAATTTTGGAGCCGGTAGGGGACCATATTGTTTGACAATAGCCTTGTTTGAATTTTGTTTTTAACCCATGCAATGAATTTTTGTTATAAAGATCAACTGTGCATAAAAAATTAAATAATGCCTGTTGTTTGTTAGTGCTATGATGGCTGTTAAACAGTGATCAGATTTTGTGGGGATGAGTGCACTAATTGATTTTTTCTTAAATTATTTGAACCTATCAAGCAGGCTTATTGTTTGTTTCGTCAACAATACTAAATGGTAATGTTTGTCAAAAACTTAAATAAAACTTTGCTTTTTTCCCTAAACATTATTTGCATTTATAAAATCAATGTTTATTGTAATTGAGATCTTATTCTTGATTTTCCAAAATTTAATTCTTATAATTATTTAAATTACACTTATATAATAGTTAATAGTAATAAATGCTTAAAAAACAAACTTTGGCAAATCTGATAAGATATATGTATTTAGATTTAAGAAAATGTTTGTCACAAAAGCATGTCTGTAAACTCTGAAGAGATTAGTCATTATAAAAAAATCATACTGGATACCATCTCAAAACCCTTAATTTAAATGACAAAAATTTGGGATTTTATTAATAAGCATATCAGAGTTTTTATCATGTAACTAAGGACTTTTCACTTTAGTTAAATTTCGAAGCATTTAAAGTAGTAGTTATTATAATTTTCTAATTTACATTTGCTACTTATTTAATGTTTTGTAAGACAGTAGAAAATGGATATTGTAATGTATTTTAAGTCTATCTTGTATGCTGCTTGTAGGTGTACATAGATTAGAAAATAAGTATGATCACTTGTTCAGTATACTTAGTATTACTACATGTGTATATGCCACTGTATTATGGTATTATTCCAAAGGTCTTCATCATACGTATATTTTGTATTTTATTTAATAATATATTACTCAGTTATTAATTAGCGTTGAATGTTCTTACTTTAATTGGTGCACTCCATCTTACATCATTTCATGCTGTTTTTAGCTCACCTGTGCACAAAATGCTTATGGTGAGCTATTGTGATTAGTCAATGGCCGGGGTTGTGTGCTGTGCATCATGCTGCTTCTACTTTAAGCTCTTTATCACTCAGGGTCCACAGTTGTGACTCAATCTCCATGAATCTTAGCCAGGATGTTTAGCTTTGCATTATTCAGACCACGTTCAAATCTTGGTCAAGTGGGGTCCAAATTAGGTCAAAAGGTCCAATCTTATAAACAAATTGTTACTGCTCTAGATGGCACATTTATGACTCAGTGTTCAAGAAACTAAGTTAGAATGTTTATCTTGGCAATACTTAGCCTAGGTTAAGTCTTAATGTAGTAATCAGTCCAAATCTTTAGACAAAACATTGTTACCAATCAAGATGCGGCCTTTATTACTCAATCTTTATGAACCATTTGAAGAATGTTTTTCTTGGCAAATTCTTGGCAAAGATTTCATTAGGGTGAAGTGAGTCAACAAAATAGGTCACTAAATAATCTTAAGAACTAGACAAAATGTCTTCATGAAATCTTCATGCAGGTTAGTCCTTCTATGGATTAATTAATCATATTGCTGCAATTGGTGTGTAAAAATAAACAATGTTTCTTAGGTGAGCGATATAGGGTTATCATGGCCCTCTTATTGTAGTTCATGTTACCATGGAAACCTAAATTATATCCCAAAAATGTGAGTGCATTTATGTCACCTTTGCAGCTATACTTAATCTTTCTTTATAACCATAAATACCGGTAAATTGAAAAACAAGTGAATAAAAAATGTTTCTAGCGGGAAGTATTTGATGGAGGTTTCCATGTAATATGAACAGAATCTTGTTACATTTTTGTTTGATGTATGTTATGTCGTACATTTCAATAAAGAAACAAACTATTCAATGTATATGAGACATGAGTCTTCAGTCTGTTTACCCATACTAAAGTGTTCATCAGTATTATATGAACCATATGAGATGTACACCACATTCTGATGAATGCATACCTTATATGCATGTGAATATACAAAATACCACATAATCGTATTACAGTTGATCTTAGTTTAAGAATTTCTGTCCAGATGACAGCGGTTAAATCGAGTAATGATGAAAATGCCCTGTTCCAACAGTTTTTTAAATTGAGTAACAAAAGTCAGATTTAAAATAAAGAGACAGCCTCTCACAGTCTTTCAAAGTTTTTATCCAGTCCGATTCCCATTTTTATCCAGTTGGTGTCCCATTTTTATCCAGTCGGAATCCCATTTTTATCCAGTCAGAGTCCCATTTTTATCCAGTCGGAGTCCTTTTTATCCAGTTGGAGTCCCATTTTTATCCAGTCAGAGTCCCATTTTTATCCAGTGGGAGTCCCATTTTCATCCAGTCCGAGTCCATTTTCTCACAGTCTGTGACAGTCCTATTTTCTCACAGTCTGTGACAGTCCTATTTTCTCACAGTCTGTGACAGTCCTATTTTCTCACAGTCTGTGACAGTCCTATTTTCTCACAGTCTGTGACAGTCCTATTTTCTCACAGTCTGTGACAGTCCTATTTTCTCACAGTCTGTGACAGTCCTATTTTCTCACAGTCTGTGACAGTCCTATTTTCTCACAGTCTGTGACAGTCCTATTTTCTCACTGTCTGTGACAGTCCTATTTTCTCACTGTCTGGACAGTCCTATTTTCTCACTGTCTGTTACAGTCCTATTTTCTCACTGTCTGTGACAGTCCTATTTTCTCACTGTCTGTGACAGTCCTTTTTTCTCACTGTCTGTGAAAGTCCTATTTTCTCACTGTCTGTGACAGTCCTATTTTCTCACTGTCTGTGACAGTCCTATTTTCTCACTGTCTTTGACAGTCCTATTTTTTCACTGTCTGTGACAGTCCTATTTTCTCACAGTTTGTGACAGTCCTATTTTCTCACAGTCTGTGCCAGTCCTATTTTCTCACAGTCTGTGCCAGTCCTATTTTCTCACAGTATGTGCCAGTCCTATTTTCTCACAGTCTGTGACAGTCCTATTTTCTCACAGTCTGTGACAGTCCTTTTTTCTCACAGTCTGTGACAGTCCTTTTTTCTCACAGTCTGTGACAGTCCTATTTTCTCACTGTCTGTGACAGTCCTATTTTCTCACTGTCTGGACAGTTCTATTTTCTCACTGTCTGTGACAGTCCTATTTTCTCACTGTCTGTGACAGTCCTATTTTCTCACTGTCTGTGAAAGTCCTATTTTCTCACTGTCTGTGACAGTCCTATTTTCTCACTGTCTCTGACAGTCCTATTTTCTCACTGTCTTTGACAGTCCTATTTTTTCACTTTCTGTGACAGTCCTATTTTCTCACAGTTTGTGACAGTCCTATTTTCTCACAGTCTGTGACAGTCCTATATTCTCACAGTCTGTGACAGTCCTATTTTCTCACAGTCTGTGCCAGTCCTATTTTCTCACAGTCTGTGCCAGTCCTATTTTCTCACAGTCTGAAACAGTCCTATTTTCTCACAGTCTGTGACAGTCCTTTTTTCTCACAGTCTGTGACAGTCCTATTTTCTCACAGTCTGTGACAGTCCTATTTTCTCACTGTCTGTGACAGTCCTATTTTCTCACAGTCTGTGACAGTCCTATTTTCTCACAGTCTGTGACAGTCCTTTTTTCTCACAGTCTGTGACAGTCCTATTTTCTCACTGTCTTTAGGTTTTGATGCCCTTAGTCTGCATATTAAGTAACATAGAAAAATAAAAGCGCTGAAGGCACTGAAGTTGTTTACTATTGCAAAATCTTAGAAACAACTCATTTGTCAATAGTAGGTTAGAGCTTTTTAAATCGCAAGTTTGAAATGAACACAACATATTCTATACACAATAAGATAATCGATGAAAATCAATAAAAAATAAATCTGCGAGAAAAAAAAGTAAGCAATACTTTTTACTCACAAATAAAATAGTCATAAAAGCAGTGCTGTTGACCCATACTTTGTTATTGATGCATAACTTGTTACCCTAGCAGTTCACACAGTCTCAACCAGTCTCTGACCTTTACATCCGTATGGACCACTTATGCGCTTTTTTCGGCTTAGATGTTTTACTCAGCTTTTCACCTTAAATGACCTTTCCATAACGCCAGCAGACACAAATGAATACATTTGAATATATTGTTGGCTGATTTGAGAGAAATCGCCTGAATTTTGACTACATCGCTGTGTCTATGCACAGCGAAAAGGATGTAACAATGATCAGTGTACGGAAATCCAGACGACTCTCTGTATGTTTATACAACACAAACTGTTGCTGTACTCAGTAAGCATGTCTGGAAATCATTCCTGAACACCTGAATATGCTATCCTTATTTGCCAGTTTACTATATTTATGCCCCCCTTCGAGGAAGAGGGGGTATATTGTTTTGCACATGTCGGTCGGTCGGTCCGTCCGTCCACCAGATGGTTTCCGGATGATAATTCAAGAACGCTTAGGCCTAGGATCATGAAACTTTATAGGTACATTGATCATGACTGGCAGATGACCCCTTTTGATTTTCAGGTCACTAGGTCAATGGTCAAGGTCACAGTGACTCGAAATAGTAAAATGGTTTCCGGATGATAACTCAAGAACGCTTACGCCTAGGATCATGACACTTCATAGGTACATTGATCATGATTGGCAGATGACCCCTATTGATTTTTAGGTCACTAGGTCAAAGGTCAAGGTCACAGTGACTCGAAACAGTAAAATGGTTTCCGGATGATACATGTAACTCAAAAATGCTTACGCTTAGGATCATGAAACTTCATAGGAACATTGATCATGACTGGCAGATGACCCCTTTTGATTTTCAGGTCACTAGGTCAAAGGTCAAGATCACAGTGACTCGAAACCGTTAAATGGTTTCCTGATGATAACTAATGCTTACGCCTAGGATCATGAAACTTAATAGGTATAAACCCGAATAATTTTCAGGTCACTAGGTCAAAGGTCACAGTGACTTAATTAGGCCTAGGATCATGAAACTTTATAGGTTTAATGTGAAGAACACTGCACCTAGTATGTTGATATGTTTAACCTGCTTCCCCTGAGTTCTAGCATGAGTGTGTTACCACTTGATCAGTGATATGTTCAAACTGACCTGAAGTGATTGTGTGTTCGGAAGTTTATGCCCCATGCATGAGGCTGCATTATATTAAGACCAGGAGTGTTTCCCAGCATCGTACTGAATTCACTTACGAGACCCATGCAAATTGGAAAGAATTTTGAACACAGCTGCAATTTCCAATTCCTATATGTTGCTAAATGAACGGTGTCTTGTGCGGTGGAGACGAACTAGAGTAATGGCGGAAACCTTTACTTGTACAGTATTACAGCCACTAACCAACCCACGTGCACAAGAAAAGGGAAATTAACCAGATGTTGCCATGATATAAATCTAATATTAGCTTGGAGTCGACTACTGGTATACAAGGACACACCTGTACAAAATGTTCCGCCCGGAATTGAGACGGAATTTTTGACACTTCCGCCTGGAAAATTGTTGATTCCGCCCGTAATATAGTGGTTACAAGAAAGAATGTTTTCCAGGCAGAAACGAGGCAGAAATGGGCGGAATTAGGGGCAAAATATGCTAATGAGGCGGAAATTATTTTTGCATGCTGACACGGGGCGGAATGTGCTAATGAGGCGGAAAATATTTTCGGGCGGAAATTAGACTGGGATGGAAATTCCGGGCGCAAATTAGACTGGGATGGAAATTCCGGGCGGAATTTATTTCCAGGCGGAATTGACAGGAGAATATGTTAATGATTCCGAGGGGGGGGGTATTATGAACTACTCCGGTACATACATAGCTCCTTAAGCTACTGATGGATTGACGGACATTAAGAGGTCACAACAGCTAAAAAAACTTTAAAAATCAGAAAAAAAACATGCACCTTTCAATCTTTATCCAGATACAGTCAGTCATAAAACAAACCTTTTTTGCAGATGACACAACATACTTCATTGATCGAACAAATAACTCATTCACTGCTTTAATAAACGCAATACATCGACTGTAGTGAAATAGTGGCTTCATACTAAATACTTAAAAATCAACAACTATGCTAGTTGGTTCACTAAAACATTCACTAATTAGTCTAATTAAATTTAAGGAATAAAAAAACTTTATCTGGACCTCTGCTGGAGCTAAAACACTAGGTTTCTATGTCACAAATGACAAAAATTTCGATATGGCAAAAACATTCAAAAAGATATAGACACCTTTGACTGGCCATTATATTTTTTATATTATGTGAAATTAACTGCAAAGATAACTAGCTTGACCATTCATTTTAAATGTTATAGGTTAAAACCACCCCCGAAACAGATATTACTGACTTAAACAATATAACTCAAACTATAATAAACACAGCATTATAAGAAAACAATACAAAGTAAATATAGAAACAAACCTGTTTAATAGTTCAGAGCATTTAAAAAAAGTTCCATCATAACTCACTGAATCGCTCTTTTCGCCTTTTTTACACACTGAATGTTGACTTCCACATTTTACTTAATTATTTCAGAATGTTCATCAAAGTAAGACTAATTCATCATATTATTAAAACTTCAAATTAAAAAAGTCCAATCATTGCTTTGAAACTGCATTGCAAATTTTCAAGCCTGAGTAACAGGTCTTACAAACACCCGCTCTTATTTTCAAAATTCTGACTCACACACTGAGCCAGTGTCTGTCCTATCAGGCTGTTAGAATCATATTACCCACGCATTCTTTGTTTACAACTGGGGGAATACAAACATACAGCCACCAAATTGACATCTTAAAACAAAACACTACTGATAAACATGGATAAATTTACTGCATTTCACAACAATTTTCAACTTGCATCATACATCCCTTAATCAAATTTACTCTAAGACCCTTAATTCAAAGATAATTTAAATACATAGTAGATTTACATGTACTTTAAATGTTGTAAGGTAAATTATCATAACAAAGTGATTTAATTATAAGGTCTTATTAAAATAAGCCTGAGCCAAAATATATATAAATTTCATCCAGAACAGTTTACATGTATCTAAGTTAATTATTTTCCTATAAATTTTGAGGAGTGATTGAATGAAACTTGCAGCTGAATTTGTGGATTTAAGTCCTATTTTTTCAGTCATTCCAGCCTTAAATTTGTGTCATTTCAAGCTCATTTTAGCTTTTTTTGCATGGGTTAACTATTGTATGAATTGAATATAAATGTTGTTTTCCTTGTTTATAGCAAATGTTTCCTACAATAACCATTTAAAATCTGAAATCAGAACAGAAATTCTTTATCAATAGTTTTTTAAGTCCAACATTATGCCCCAGAAAAATGTATAAGTATGAAATTCCGCCCGAGTTATTTTTCTTAGTCAGAAAATCCGCCCCAGACAAATTTTTATGTCCCCCACTATAGTAGTGGGGGACATATTGTTTTTGCCCTGTCTGTTGGTCTGTCTGTTGGTCTGTTTGCGCCAACTTTAACATTTTGCAATAACTTTTGCTATATTGAAGATAGCAACTTCATATTTGGCATGCATGTGTATCTCATGAAGCTGCACATTTTGAGTCGTGAAAGGTCAAGGGTATCCTTCAAGGTCAGAGGTCAAATACATATGGCCAAAATCGCTCATTTTATGAATACTTTTTCAATATTGAAGATAGCAACTTGATATTTGGCATGCATGTGGAGCTCATGGAGCTGCACATTTTGAGTGGTGAAAGGTCAAGGTCGTCCTTCAAGGTCAGAGGTCAAATATATGTGGCCTAAATCGCTTATTTTATAAATACTTTTGCAATATTGAAGATAGCAACTTGATATTTGGCATGCATGTGCATCTCATGGAGCTGCACATTTTGAGTGGTGAAAGGTCAAGGTCATCCTTCAAGGTCAGAGGTCAAATATATGTGGCCCAAATCGCTTATTTTATGAATACTTTTGCAATATTGAATATAGCAACTTGATATTTGGCATGCATGTGTATCTCATGGAGCTGCACATTTTTAGTGGTGATAGGTCAAGGTCATCCTTCACAAGGTCAAGGTCATCCTTCAAAGTCAAACGTCATATAGGGGGACATTGTGTTTCACAAACGCATCTTGTTAAGTATGAAATTTCGCCAGAGTCTTATTTCCACCCGCAATTGCTAATGAGTTCCGCCTGGAAAATATCAAGAGACATGGTCTTTTTGGGACGGAAATCAATTTCTGCCTCTAGTCCGCCTGGAAACAATAGTTTCCGTCCCAATTCCGCCTCATTTCTGCCCCAAAATTTCGTACGGGCGATCATTTACTTTTATTTTAATCCTAGCCATACTTTCAAATAGATCAGACAAGAAGCACAAATTGAATATGTTTGAATTTGATTAGTTCTTCACCAACTTCAAGCCTGATAAGCTTAAGCAATTGGTTAAATTATTAGCCATTGTCTTCACAAAGGTATTCCCGCAAGATTTTATTTTTAGGTAATGTAAACTTTTATCTTTTACTATTGTCATTGTTCTTATATCATCCCAAAATGTCTAATCGGGGAACGCATCTTTTTCCGAGGATAGTCCATCTACAGAAGGCGGGTCAAAATAAGATTGTGAGCAGCAGAGGAAGACTGGGACGGACACCTATGCATAAGACTGCAATGCCCAGGCGGTGGCACTTTGAATATCACAAATTGTCCTTGAATGGAGGTTCTTAGCATGCTTTTAGCATAGTTCAGGGCCAGGCTTTGGTAGGTGCCATCAAGATAAGAAGGAGGCCTTGCTTGCATAGAGAGAGAAAAGATATTTATTTATGATCGTCAAACTTTCTGAAGTCTGAAGCCCATCACAATAAAGTAGTCATGCCCTGCTTTTTGAGGGGAGGGGATTAAGGTAACATAAGGAAGACACAATTGTCTTGTACTTTTTTAATAACCTTATACTGACAAACATGCACTACTTCGAGTCAAGTGGCACATAATGCAACCTCAGACGCGGAGGTACCTGTAAATAAACTTATGATGAAACACAAACATACTAGCTACAGTTTTATAACTACTGGCTGTCAATCAATCAAATGTTTGCTTCATGCCTTAGAAGTATAATCTCGTTATCCTCATCATAAATATGATTTTAAATAAACATTTTGTACATAAATATCTGTTGATAAACAAAAAATATTATATTTTATTAACTTAGAGGTGTGTAACCCATACATTTCGGTGGAGTTCAAAATCCAATATGGCAGCGCCCTTGAGGACAGTTGCTTTTCTCAACGTTAAGAAAATCATAAATTTTCCATGTTTAACATTGACGAAACGTCGAATATGTGGGACAAATATTGCTAATTTAAACATTTTAAAAAGACGGCGCACGTTATTTTCACAGGTTGAGGTGTTGTACTCCACTACGGTTGATGGAAAGGAACATTGTAACATCGGGACGATTGGCCATGTTGACCATGGAAAAACCTCGCTAACTGCGGCGATTACAAAGGTGATTGTCATGTCAATATGTCTTAAAATGAACATTGATTGCTTTTGTTTTGTCCCATTTTCATTGATTCGCAGTCATTAGTGCAAGGCTTTGCCTTGTGAAAATTATTTATAATATTCCCCTTATTCTCATAGGGACCGTTAAGTAAAAATATTCTATTATACTACATATATATACAAGGGATACAACTGTGAAAATTCCTACACAAAAATGGTGTAAACAATAGCGAAAAAATTGCTTCCAAACGCAATAAATACACCAATTAAACTGTATTACAACAGCCAAGACATTTATCTTTCAGAAAATAATACACTTGGCAATAAATAAAGAACAAGCTTTTCATTGAAATAAGAGAGAAAGTTTCATTCAAAATGCTCAAAAATCCTTACTTGGACACAGGTGTGCACAGCTGAAAACTGAGAATTCTAGAAGTAATTGTTGTATTACTTTGTTATAAAGCTCTTTTGCTGGTACATATTCCTTCGATAGTTTTTTTTCACAGTAAAATAGAACATAATTACTATTTAGTGAGCATATTTTGCTAGAAATTCACATCAATCTGCTTCAATTTCACAATGACAATGTTTTACTTTCATTTTGGATAGTTCACATGTATTTCTAACATGCAATTTTATTGGTTGAAATTCCACTGCAGTAATAAATCCAGCCATTCACGTTCCACGTAACATTACCTGACAAATTGCATACAAATCCTTGACGATAGTAAAAATGTAAACAAATTTAATATTTACGGTGTTTTACATATATGCAGTTACATGCAATTATGGAAGGTGTCTACTTTGATTAATAAAGTGTCTATGGATAATAAAACAAGGTAAAATTTGCTCAACTTCTCTGTAATTATTAAATTATGAAACAAAATGTGTCTAAGTGGGTGTGCACACCTGTGTCACATTTCGAAAATAATACCGTTTTTCATGAAACTTTCGTTTCAAACACAACTATGAACACTTTTACTGCTATAAACATGGTTATTATCTGATAGATAAATGTCTGAGCTGTTGTTATTCAGTTTTTTTGGTGTAATTATTGCTTTTGGAAGCGATTTTTTTGCTATTGTTCAGACCATGATGTTGTGCAGGAAATTTGACAGTTGTATCCCTTGTATATATGTATATAGTATAATAGAGTATTTTTTACCTAACGATCCCTGTGCCTATTCTCAGAGTATTGGTCGTCCTCATCATAGTATATTGCCTTTAACGAAAAGCCTGGAAAATTAATGTTTTTTTCAATTTAAGATGTTTCAATTTATTTCATGGTTATCAATTACTAATACTACTATAATGACGATCATTCTAATGATTTCTGGTGTGTGTTGG
Source organism: Dreissena polymorpha (assembly GCF_020536995.1). Lineage (NCBI taxonomy): Eukaryota > Metazoa > Mollusca > Bivalvia > Myida > Dreissenidae > Dreissena > Dreissena polymorpha. Next base: position 134,228,050 of record NC_068358.1, on the reverse strand, counting down.
AAAGTAGGTCATGTTTATTCCAGGGTAATACTATGATTTTTAATTATATAACACAAAATTATGTTATTTTTTTATGGATTAATGCCAGCTTTATCGAATATTGTATGCCGCTTATTTTGTAATAACACATAGAAATATTTTAAGAACAACATGAGCAAGAGTTTGGTTTTTCCATTAAGTTTCTTTTTAGAACAAGCACATGTGCACAGTAACAATCTTAAGAACCAATCAGAAGGGCCGATACTATTAGAAAATTGTACATGAAACAGATTACTACAGGGAGCTACCTGTAGGCAGTATTTTGTCAAAACATTAACTGTTTAAATGCAGTTTTCGTTGTTATGACCCAGCGCTTCCGTTAGTGGACGTCCGGGTGTAATTTACGCCCGAAAACGGCAGTCATACGTCCATTATGCAAATGGTGAAAGTTCCTTGGACGTCGATATCTGCATGTACGCTATTTTCTAATACACAACATGTACAAATGTCAACAGTAAATCGGGTTATTCAGACCAATAACTCCACCTAAGAGCTATTGTTATCAATGAATTTCTTAAAGTAAGTGGCCAATATTGATTTTTCCAGCTGTCAATCGAATTCTTCTTGTTAAGTGCATCAGCAAATCAGCACTCAGTGAGCCAATACACGCCAACCACACATGAAGCTGTATACAATAATATTAGCAACCTCTGCGCCACAAAGTTTTTATTCAGCAATCAAATATTTAAGTACACACTTTCCCCGAGGAAGAATGACATGATGTACATGAAGTCTAATTTTTGCATGATTTTCATCTGTACTTATAATACACAAGAAATGTTTATTTGTTGGTAGAATTTTCTTAACTTTCTGTGAATAATAAAATCTGGGAATGATTTCAGATAATACGTTTAATTTAAGTTATTATAGGTATTTGAAAATACTAAAATTGAATAATGTATTTTGTTATATAAACAGTCATAACACATTATGCAATAAATAGTTAAATAACATGTTTTGAGATTGCCAAACTATGCATACATATTGTTCTACGTGCATGAATGACCTGACAAGTTATATCGCAATTCTGAATGAAGTGTACTCTGTAAAATTTAAAGAAAGAAGCGTTTTATACTCCGAAATTCGCTTTCACCTATGTAAACTTTTCTGAAAGGAGGTACATGTAACATTTTAAATTCAGTCTTTGATTTGTCGTAATTACTAAATATGACCAGTGCTTTATGCTTTAAAATCGCGTCACATGATTAACACATGTTCAATGGGAGTTCTCCCATCCCACAATTCAATTTGTATATGCACTTGCGTAAATTTGCAGACGTCAATATTGGCTGTACTTTGGTTTTGAAAATAGCAATCAGATTAATACTGGATTATCGGGTAATGGATAGAGTTGGAACATGTACATATATTAAAATTCTGAAATAAAAGTGGGACTTCAAAATGTATGTCTGGGACGTCCAAAATTTTAGGCTTGGAAGTCAGGACTTCCAACTTTTAAAAGCTAATAAACAGAAGCGCTGTATGACCAAGAATAGACATTTAACCATAAATTTTCATACAACACTCAAGTGTTTTTTGTATTTTTTCACTTTCAAAATTCGATTTCTTGATTAATTAAATGCTTCCAATATTACTTTCTACATTATGCGTGCAATTTGTGGCCATTCATTGTGGTAACATTCTACATCCGAGAGGACTTTGTCTCCTTCTTGCATTATGGTTTGAGTCTCTACGGCCTTTACCGATCCAATTATGACCTTATTTGCTGCTCATCAGTATCTTAGGGTTGGAAATGAAGCCTTTAAAATTTGAATCTAGTAAGAAAGGTCTAATATTAAATTAAACTTACTTTTCTTTAAAGGGACTACAAATGCGTAAAAATACATATTTAAGTTGTAAAGGATTAATACACGCGAGAAATCGTATACAAATTTTGTATGTGTAAATGTTTTTGCATACTTTTATTTATGTTTATACCTCTGTAGCTAAAGGCCCCTGGGAAAGGCCTGTTACTAATTCTACTACTATTACTAGAAGTGGACACAAGAAGTCCAATCTTCAAGAAGGTCTTTATTCTGGAAATATAATACAACATAATAAATGAAAGCATCACATGGTGTTTAACATGTATTAATTACATATTCTTATGTCATTCTCATAAAATATGTATACCAATTTCCAACACCAGCTCATTTTAAATTATGATAAGCCAGCAACTTTTCTTGAAATGATTCATTTTTTGTTTGAAGGTCCTTGCTGAGACCAATCCTAAGATCAACAAGTTTATTGACTACAGTTCTATTGATCGTAGTTCAGAGGAACAGCGACGTGGCATTACTATCTTTGCCACGCACGTGTCCTATGAGACAGAGAAGCGTCACTACTGTCACACAGATTGTCCAGGGCATCTAGATTTCATCAAAAACATGATAACTGGTGAGAGGAGGGGACTCAGATTCTCTCTCAGCACTTTTTAGCTCACCTGAGCACGACATGCTCATGGTGAGCTTTTGTGATCGCTTTTTGTCGTCTGTTGTTCGCCGTCAACATTTGCCTTGTTAACTCTCTAGAGGCCACATTTATTGTCCAATCTTCACGAAAGTTGGTCAGAAGATTGGTCTCAATGATATCTTGGATGTGTTCGAAAATGGTTACGTTTGCTTGAAAAACATGGCTGCCAAGGGGCGGGCCATTTTTCCTTATATTGCTATATATGGCTATAGTAAAATCTTGTTAACACTCTAGAGGCAACATTTACTGTCCGATCTTCATGAAACTTGATCAGAAGATTTATCCAGATAATGGAAGAGTTTAAAAATGATGTCGGTTGGTTGAAAAAAAATGGTTGCCAGGGGGAGGGGCATTTTTCCTTATATGGCTATATATAAATATATATAGTAGAACCGTGTTTGCACTCTAGAGGCCACATTTATTTTGCGATCTTCATGAAACTTGGTCAGAAGATTTGTCCCAATAATATCTTGTTATCTCAGGTGAGCGACTTTGGGCCTTTCAGGCCCTCTTGTTTGTCTATTACTTTTACTTTAAATGCGGAAACTCACTCCAGAACGTTTACTGTACCAAAGCTGTTTGTTGTTCATGAGTTATTAGTGTAACTAGTACTATTTATAAAGTTTCAATTTAAAGCAAGCACATATTTATAAGTATTATTATTGTTGTGTGCATGTATGACTAGAAGTCACTTTGACTTATGATGGTAAATTGGTAATGTTTGAGAATTAAAAGATGACGAAATGAATGAATTACAAAATAAGGAAAATGCAGACACAAGGATATATAACACACTATCAGAATTATCTGACACATTTTGATCTGGTCCGATAGATCTTTAGTGCCAGCCATACTTTTTGTGTGACAAAAGCATTTCAAGTTCTACGCATTTCACAGTGCAGGTCTGACTATAAACCTTGTTTTATGACATTGTGTTGAAGACTGTCAGACCAGTTGTAGAAACACCTCATTAGTTTGTCAATGTCAGCATACTTCAACACTGAACTTTATGCATGAGTATTTTAAAGTTTAATGATGAAAATATAAGTTTTTGTACCGGACTCCGGGTAAAAGCATAAAAGAATGTCCTGCTAACACACTTTTATCATTTATATGGTAAAACATGCTAATGAACAAAACCAAGTATGAATAAAGCACAAAGGTCAAGCATTTCATTAATGCAAAGACCACAACTAATTGATCAGTTGTTTATCAAAAATCAACTCAAAAAAATTACAGCAAGGCCAATAAATATAAAAATGAAATGACGCAACAATTTATTTTTTTTTTGGGGGGGGGGGGTTCAAACCCAATACATTGGAGCAAGAGAACACAAAATTATATATTGTTTATGAACATTTTTGGAAAAAATATTTTGAATTTAAAATGCTAACATTTTGTTACTTTAACACTGACGAAAACATAAAGTTGAATTTGTCATAAAATATATATTCGCTTACCTAAAATGCTTTAATTCTCCTTTTAAAAATATGAATATTTTTATTTATTTTTATGTCCCCCACTATAGTAGTGGGGGACATATTGTTTTTGCCCTGTCTGTTGGTCTGTTGGTCGGTCTGTTGGTCTGTTGGTTGGTTTGCGCCAACTTTAACATTTGCAATGACTTTTGCAATATTGAAGATAGCAACTTGATATTTGGCATGCATACGTATCTCATGGAGCTGCACATTTTGAGTGGTAAAAGGTCAAGGTCAAGGTCATCCTTCAAGGTCAAAGGTCAAATATATGGGTCAAAATCGCTCATTTAATGTACACTTTTGCAGTATTTCAATATTCAAGATAGCAACTTGATATTTTGCATGCATGTGTATCTCATGGAGCTGCACATTTTGAGTGGTAAAAGGTCAAGGTGAAGGTCATCCTTCAAGGTCAGAGTTCAAATATATGTGGCCAAAATCGTTCATTTTATGAATACTTTTGCAATATTGAAGATAGCAACTTGATATTTGGCATGCATGTGTATCTCATGGAGCTGCACATTTTGAGTGGTGAAAGGTCAAGGTCATCCTTCAAGGTCAGAGGTCAAATATATGTGGCCTGAATCGCTTATTTTATAAATACTTTTGCAATATTGAAGATAGCAACTTGATATTTAGCATGCATGTGTATCTCATGGAGCTGCACATTTTGAGTGGTGAAAGGTCAAGGTCATCCTTCAAGGTCAGAGGTCAAATATATGTGGCCCAAATCGCTTATTTTATGAATACTTTTGCAATATTGAAGATAGCAACTTTATATTTGGCAAGCATGTGTATCTCATGGAGCTGCACATTTTGAGTGGTGAAAGGTCAAGGTCAAGGTCATCCTTCAAGGTCAAATATATGGGTCAAAATTGCTCATGTAATGTCACTTCTGCAATATTGAAGCTAGCAATTTTATATTTGAAATGCATGTGTATCTCATGGAGCTGCACATTTTGAGTGGTGAAGGGTCAAGGTCAAGGTCATCCTTCAAGGTCAAACATCATATAGGGGGACATTGTGTTTCACAAACGCATCTTGTTACAAAATGTAAGTGCAGTAAAACTGACAAACATCTGATCAATTTGTTGTTGTTGCCTTCACTGGTATCAAGTTTTTGTGATGCAAGCTATAAAATAATATTAATTGACTCCAACAGGCGCAGCTCAGATGGACGGGGCCATACTGGTGGTCGCAGCTACGGACGGTACCATGCCACAGACTCGAGAACACCTGCTACTGGCCAGGCAGATTGGCCTCGAACGTGTCGTCGTATTCATCAACAAGGCAGATATAGTGGACCAGGAAATGTTGGAGCTTGTAGAATTAGAAATACGGGATTTGCTTGAGGAGTTTGGCTATGATTCCATTAACACCCCTGTGATATGCGGCTCTGCGTTGGCCACGCTTAATGGCGATGAGGGGAAATATGGGAAGCCTTCTGTAAGGAAATTGACAGAAACTGTTGACTCTTACATCAAGGTGCCGAAGCGTAATGTCGATGCTCCGTTTAAAATGCCTGTTGAGTCAGCCTTGAGCGTCCCTGGGAGAGGTACAGTCCTCATCGGAACGATTTCTGAAGGAAAAGTTAAAACCGGTGATGCAATGGAATTGCTGGGATTTGACAAGAAAATCCAAACCAACATTATAGACCTTCAGGTTTTTAAAAAATCAGTCCCAGAGTGTAAGGCCGGAGAGAACGTGGGGGTGCTGGCTCGTGGAGTGAAGACGGATGATGTACGCAGAGGAATGTTCCTTGTTAAGCCTAATTCGAAAAAATTGACCAATTATTTTGAAGCTCAGGTCTATGCTTTGAAGCCTACTGAGGGTGGTCGTACTAAGCCAATACTGAACAACTATATGCAGCCCATGTTTATGTCACTGTGGAATCTAGAGGCCTGTGTTCAATTTCATGCAAACACACCCATGATCATGCCTGGTGAAACTCAGAAAGTTAACATTTTGCTATCAAAGTCCATGGTTGTTACAGAGGGTGATAAGTTCACAATCCGAGAAAACACAACAGTTTTATCTGGGATTATCACACAGGCTCTGCCCATGTCGGAACAGTCCATTGTGGGTTTTAATAAATTGAGGCCGATACAGATGAAAATTGCCAGTGGAAACTCGGCTGTTATTGCAAAACGAGAGAAGAACAAGAAAAAATAATCCAAAGGAAATATGATATTAATTAATGGAGACTGATTATTTAATAAACATAATTTACTCTTATTTTTCTCACCACTTTCAAAATGGTACATGATCGGTCAAATCAAAGATCTATAAAAAAAAAACATGTCTATTTATAGATCTTTGGAAAAATTGAAAAAAGAATGTGCATTTTTTTATCAGTATTGGGATTTTTTTTACATGTTTTAAAGATGTCAAAAGGGTTTCAAACCAATTAGTTTATTCAATATATTATTAAATTATTGTGTTTCATTTACTTTTGTATTGATGGCACTTGTTCACAAGTTTTTATAATTTTGAAAAATGTCCATAAATATGTTTATTTACAAATCTATAATGTTTTCAATAAATTATAATAGCAAGGAAAAAAGCTTTTAAAAATATTGCCAACTGCTGGATCTCTAGGACATCTGGAAGCAGAAGCAAGTGTACTACTAGTGCAAGATGCAGGCTTTAGTACTTCTTAATATTATTAGTGAAACATAAACTTACAGTAGAACTTGTACTCAACGTTTTTTTCAAAACATGGAAAAGCCTTAAAAAGCTTAATTATTTGACCAATTTTGAATGATATATATCCATTTGTGAACCAATATTTTAAATTTTATGAACCAATATTTTAAATAATACTTTTAGCCAGGAGTGTTATTTTGCTTGATTAAGTATAATAAAGACATTTTTTTCTATGACAATTGTTTTGAAAATTTATCATTTCACTAAACTCTGAACTTCAGAAAAGCATCTTGAAATATGAATATGATATGTGTATGATGTAGATCTGTAAGTGTCATTGGGATACAGGTTTGCATTTTAATTTACTTAACACTAAATATAAAAACTGTCCATACCCTTGTTAATTGTTAACAAATCCTTTAAATGAGATGAAATAGTGCTCCCTTGTGGGACAAGCAGTACAATAGCACTTGTTTCCATTATCACCTGCAATGTACATGTATATATTAAACAATGAAGTGTAATTGAAACCAATGGATAACAGCGTCAACAAAAGCAGTTACCTTCCTTTGCATTTAACAGTAATTGATTCTCAATCTTTTCAGGTACCAATATTGTTTTATTTCTACTTTGGGAATTTTAACCTTTAAATTGGGGAAAATGGTCAAAGAAGCAGATTTTGAATGTTACCATTTTTCAATACCTACGTTATGTACAACAAAATTCTGTATTTTTTCAGGCATGTAAATCGCCAGCAAATATCAAATTTTGTATTAAAAAAAAACAATCTTTGTTTTCCTATGTTTAAGATTTTGACTTGTCTTAAATGTGTTTTGCATGTTATAAAAAAAGTGTTGAATATTTTAAGTATTAAAAACAGTGGTGAATAATTCACAAGTGAGATGTTTTTCTTATTATTTGTATAGTTAATGTTTACAATTAACTTCCTATAAAATTTTACAATACAAGGTATTCCTGTTGGCTCTTTTTTCTACCTAAACAATCGTCCAAACACTTTGTGATCTTAACCTTCATTGTATTCAACAAAGTTCATGCAAAAACAGTGGTCTGCTGAGCAAGAACTCGTTTAGACTTGATTTCCTTTTGAATTTTCACCTAAACATCATATACAATTCTTAATTTGGTTTCAGTTTAAAGCATATTCAACACAGCAAGGTGGGGAAATCGAATTCAACTTTCGTTTTTTTCTCAACCTCTACGAGCAATGACTCTCTGAGCCTCCTAATCTTCAATAAAAGACTAATACTTTTCCATAAGATCAGGTTTTCCACTCAACTTTTTTGCGATATGTAATACTCTTTATATTGCTAAACAAAAACGATTTTGTTGCTCTTTTATGGCAACTACTTGGTGTATCTACTTTTTAATGAATTTTATTTTTGACAACTACAAAATACTATTTTATTGCGTTTTCGTCATCGTCTCATTTCCATAGTTTTCTGTCTCACCTATGGACTCTAAATGAAAGAAAACTACGAGGCTTAGTATCAATGGTATTAAATTATAAGCCCAACTGTCAATAGACGCAGACGTGATTGAACAACTATCATTTCACTTCGCACTTCTAAATAGTATGTCAAGGTAAATTACTAATGATCAGTAGTGCATAGGAGGGTAATATTGGTATTATGCCATATTCCTCTGACAGCTTATCTCCAGACCAGTCGATGAAAATGGGAAGGTGTGCCACTGCTCTTGCTGCATAGTGCATAAAACACATTTTTGCATAATGCAGGTCCATTTTTGCCTTTTCACACTTGGTTTGTATTTTGTTAGACAATAGCAAACACTTTGTAAGCTCCTGAAAGGTATTGCTAAAGTTAACATTCACTGAACTATCTTTTGTTTTCTGGACTGTGTAGTAATCACTGCAAAAATGTCAACAAACGCCTTTCTCACTTTCCTTCCTTTTTTTAGTTTAAAAAAATATTTGCCGTGTCTTCATATATTTTAAGTTATGTTCACAACTTTGCAGTGATCCCTACCAATCTGTTAAAAAACTGATTTCTTACTCTTCTTATTTTTTCAAATTTTCATTAATTTGCTTACCATGGGATATGGAAGTTCTGATAATAATTTAAAGCACCTGCGCTCCACATTCACTGTGTATTTCATACTAAACTATACAATGCTACTGAAAACCATCATGTCTTGTGCTGAACTTCTGATAGCTAGAATGTGACATCTGCTAGTGTGTTGTTGATATCCTGAGTATGCAGTAGTACCTGTCGACATGAAAGTTTGATGGGGCTTAACTGTAAGACAAGTCAAGTCGCAGTTGCGTAGTGGATATGGTGCAACCCTGCGATCTGGAGGACATAAGTTCAACCTCCATTGTGGGAGCATTTTTAGGTATCACCAAACAAGAAATATCTTTAAAAAAGATATACGGCGTTGATTGTGGTCGATGTTTATGAACGATCAAAAGTTATCTCTATGAGATAAAAAGTAGCGGATGCCTTTTTTCTGCGCAGTTCTTAGCTACATCACAAGCAAATCAATTACGGGGTGTTGCGCCAGATTTCGTGGCTTATTTTGCTTATGTGATATTTTTACTCAGATGTCTATATTTACAGAATAGAAAAACACAAGAAACATGAAAATAAACGAGTGCATATAGGTCAGCCGGCAATACTCGAATCTTATTTAATTGCATAATTATAGTATAGTGAATTATTGTGCTCATGCTTAATAAACTGGTCAAAATGGATAAATATTTCTAATTAATTTTATCAAAATTGGTCCTTATCATGCAAATGTTGAAAACATATTAAAAATCGATGATTGGCATACCACAATTATATTGCCGAATATCTTTATTTAGTATCTTTCTGATCAAAACAGACTTCAAGTGCACAAAGTTTACGAGACGGCGTTTATATAAAGATTTCTGCAACTGACCGCAAACTGACCTTGATACCTTGCGGATTGGAATGCAATGCATTAAAGTTAGGTAACAATTCTGCTGCTGAAACGACGGCTTGTTTACGCCAACTGTACTCGACCAAGGCAACAGCTGTGCCTAAAATATTGATAAAGCGACTAAACGAACTATTTACTCCATCAGACAAAAATAGCATAGATTCCAATTTTGTCCTTCAATGAAAAGGTCGCAACCCCTTCTGCGAACTCCGGTGATGAACTGTATATAAACTCTGACTTTCGCGGGTTGAAATGCAATGCAAGTAAGTACTAAATATGAGAATATAGCCTTTAGTATAAACGCTTTTGCGCTGGTAATTCTCTGAAAATAAAAGGTGAACGCACAAACTGTATTTATGTCGAAAATTGATTGTAAAACTGTTCCAGGCTTTTTCCGCCCTATGCCACGGGTCCGAAATTCGGCCCCATTCCCAATGCAAATCTGGTTGTTTTTTTCCCAATTGAAAAAAAAAATTCCCAATTCCAAAAAAAAAAAAAATTTTTTTTTTTTTTTTTTTTTTTTAACTTTAAAATATATAAGTTTACCTAATCCGGTGTAGAAAATAGAAAGTATTGCATAATTAAATATTTTGTTGCCTTGAATTTGTTTTAAAAACTGTAAAATATGTTAATGATTATTTAAGACATTCCTTATTTTCCTCAAAATCCAGCCCTTCGCGCGATTTTTTTCACATCAAAAAAGGCCAGGCCTTTTCCCTAAATTCAGATTTAAAACCCTGCACTTATCACACATGTTCATAATATTTTGTAAAATTTTAATAATAAGTTATCAAAATAGTCGTTGTTTACCAGTTAACGGCTTCTTTGAAATATAAGAAACACTATTTACATGCGATAATTTTTCCCAATTGAGCCAATTTTGCGATTAATTTTTTTCCCAAAATGGGGGTTTTCACGACGCGAAATTCCCAAAATTCCAGTGTGGCGTTTTCCCAAAATGGAGCGGAAAAAGCCTGTGTTCTATCTATTGAGCCTTTTCATTAGAGATAAAATTGTTTCATGCAGTAAAACAGTGTTACAAAGACGCGGATATGTTTCCAATGTTCTGGTGTTATACTCAAATCAGCCAATGGAATAAATGAAGTGTATTCATTCGTACCTAGCCGCGGGAAATTTTGTTTGCATATTATTGGATACTTACAAAGGTCAAGTCAGGGTGAAAAGCTGGCTTAATACAGCTTACGCCGAAAAACACCTAGAACTGGTTCCAACCAGGACTCTTGAAAAGTCACAGTTCTTCAATGCTCCAGAGACCTGTGCACTTATGGGAAACAGAAGATGAAACAGGTGAGATTAATAATTTTTTTATGTAAATATTTAGCATGCATCAGTTTGAAATATTGATGGTTGCAACCAGCGTAAAGTAATTTATGTTATAGTGAGAGAGGGAGTAGTCACTGTTCTGCTAGTACATTTACTCAACAATATTTGACATATATCTCTCCCTTGTGTTGTGATATTTTAATTAACATAATTGTGAGCAATGGCTGTTAAATATTTCTATACATTTTTTTTCCTTTTTTAGTGTGATTAAGTGAATATTTTCACAAATAATTGCCAAACATTTGGTATGACATAATAAAATATGAAATACAATATTAATACGGGCAAACGCCCGCGAAGCGGGCGTTGACCGTTTATTTGTATCACTTTTCTGAAATACAAAGAGACATTACCTTATAGGGATACAAGTCAAATAATTTCTGCCGTCACCTATTTTCGCGATAGAAAATCATAGAGTGCTGGAGCACATAGACACTTCGATAAACGCTATATGACACGTAGATGCATTCCTCATGAAATAATACGGCATGGCAGTAATTATTAAGTAGCGAATCGTACTCTATGTTATTGTATTATGATTTTCTACGATCAAAATACGTCTGTTTGCCTCCCTGTGTGACACTTCCTGTTTCCCATAATGCATTGCAAATTGAAAATTGCTCTAGATGTTGTAAACTGGTTCCCCGTTGAATATAACCGTTGACTATAATATACAACAGGTACAGCCTAATGTATCGGCGATTTTAATTGGATAACGCGAAGACCAATCAGAGCGTTGTTTATTACTGTCGGGAATTCATGACGTTAACGTTTATCCGCTAACATGCACGCGACGTCATGTATACTATCGACGTCACTTTTCATCCTTACAAACAGCACAGATCTCACGTTTATTAACTTTCCTTGGCGTTACTTCACTATGTGTATACATCGACTAATATCTATAAATCTTATTTAAAGCGGGCATATACGATCTTGTCAAATATTTATTAATTAATATAAAATGTGTAAAAAACTTATTATACATATATTTCAATATAAACTAAAATAAAAGTTAAGAAGAACATGTGTCGAAAAATGCTAAATAAGCCAGATATTTAATTTTGAAATCGAAAAAGGCTGTACAGCCGAATTCGTCAGCAGGTATATCATACATGTACGATGTGAATCTAAACTTAGTTTAACGGTTTATTTGAATTGCTGCAACGATATCTATTCATACGACACACGAACACTCACTCCAATCCTAATACAAAGACGAATGCTTCGGTTATTGTAGGAAAATATGTACGTCACAATCGGCTCGGGCCGCTAATTTGTCTTTGCTGCATTTTATGAAATTCGGCTTTAATGTATAATTTTTCTTGCCTATTTTGTGTAATTGTTACATATTTTATCAATATATTACAATAAAACACATATAAAAAATCGTATATACCCGCTTTAACTAGAACGAGCTTTTATTCTTACCTGTCAGCTGTCAAAAAGTTCGGGAAATGTTTTGTTTCCGGTTTGGAAATGGTACACGGATTACTTCCCCTGAACCTCGTATAATCTCGCGATATGTTTCCAAAAATAACCGGTCCAAATTTGGACCGGTAAAATTGTGTGTGTGTATTTGAGATTTATTTACAGGTCGTCCAGCGTCTTCTCGACTACAGATGTATCGACCTGCCCCCATAGCACGATTGCCAATGAGACCTTAATGTGACTAGATGCTCTTTTTTTTTTTTTTTTTTTTTCTTTTTTTTATGGATTATGCAGTGGTTTGCCTTTTATCAAAATGATTTTTGCAGTATTCCTATTATCTCTAGATTATCATTATCCTTATTGGCATTAATGTTAATTCCTTATATTTTGTGTGTGGTTTTTGTGCTCTCCGCCCCAAGAGGTGTTAGTGGGGGTTCGAGCGGGATACAGAGGGCGCCCCGATTCCAGAGGCGCCCCTGGTTCTTTTAAGTGCCCGGTGTACAGCACCGATACACTGCACCCCCGTTTAACGTCCCTCGCGGAGGACTTGTTAGTACATAAACATAGATTAGTACAGATATTACTCTATTGCCCTGTGTCTTGGTGTAAATTCACATGGGCTCTCTCTGTTGTGCTGTTGGATATTGTCAGGTGTTTAATGGTGTTGCAAGGGTCAGAATAGTTTTGAAGTTTAATATAGTAGAAAAGGGGCTGCGTTTGTGTGGTTGGACCGAGATGACTGGTTGGTTGTTGGTGGTACAGGGAGGACAATATCTGGTTCTACACTTTCTTTCTTTGGGACACAATTTTCACGCGCCTGTATTTGTTTTTGTGAGAGAGAGAGAGAGAGAGAGAGAGAGAGAGAGAGCGCACGTTCTTCTTCCTGTTTATATTGCTAGTGGTTACACAGATGGTAATTATATGTATTAGTGCATTTTGTTCAGGAGGGAATAGATCTGGGATGTTAATGCTGCCCATCCCTCTAATTCGATCTGATCCTCATAGTGACAAGGGTAATACGTGCAGGTTAGCAATACAAGGTTTACAATTCAACGTCAAACGTAACAAGGCACAGGCATGCAAGGAAAAAACTTACACTACTCTACAAGAAAACATCACCTACGCTACAGTAGGGGAAACAACAACAACAAATACCGTCACCATTCTCTTTTTATTTTTATTTTTGTCATGTTGGGTATGTCATGTCAACGGGGCCAGAGTGCACGGATGTCATGTCAACGGAGCCAGAGTGCACGGGCGAGAGATATCTCTTCAGGCGCGCCCTCTGGCCCAGCCGACACGCTCTACTCAACATGTTTAAGTCTTGTACATATGGGGAAAATGTTAGCTAATCACATTTAATTACAACAATATTTACACCTATAGGGGTTGCACTGTGAGTAAATTTGCCCACGTGCGCACTTACTGCGTCTTCCGATCCTGCGTGGAAGTATGTTGTCTGTGAGCTTTTCCCCTACCTTCGTCGTTGTTGCTGATTACAGCTTAAGAGAAGGAAAGCGAGGGTCTCGCGGAACCCTGGGTTTTGTTACCTAGAGCGCTATTTGGTTGTAAAAGAAGGCTTAGAGCTTATCCATAGTGGTCGAAAGGGGCCAAGTGACATATGTATTGGGGGGGGGGGGGGACGTACCCTTCCGTCGTTTTAGTATTATTAGTCTTTATCTATTTATGTATTGGTGTAATTTTCCTATATATCATAAAGCGCAGACGAGGAAACCGCGAACGTTCGTTATAGACAGCTCCCTCATCTTTGCCTTGTTTATAGTATTGTTTATTTATGTATTGACGTCAACAAGGTGTTATTGGACACTGCATTGTAATGTACTACCAATCCAAAGTACATTTGGACCCCAAATACAAATATAGGTTCTCGGCGTGCACATTATATGCAGTGTTTCTATATCTATTTATTTGTTGATGCAATTTTCCTCTTGTCATAAGTACATAAGATAGTCATTATTAATGGAATCTTTAAAATTACATATATCATGGATTGTTTTACGGTACAGTTTTAGAATCAAATTAATTAATAATAGTATATAAGTTCGAGCCGGGCACAGACGAGTGGCCATATGGACAACACCGGAGTGACCATCGTCCGAGACCCACCCGTCATTAGTACATAAAGTTGCCATTATTGATCTGAGTTTTTATTTATTTATTTATTTTAATTTTCCTATAGGGCCGGGATAATATGGTTAGGTTCAGTTCGGGCCCAGACGAGTGGCCATATGGTGCACACCGAAGTGACCATCGTCCGAGTCCCGCCCGTCATTAGTACATAAGATTGCTATTATTAATTTGAATACATGAAGCAGTATATAACTGACGGTATGTGTTGTTATTTCTATCTACCGCTAATAGTCCAACGGAATATTATATTTTATCTAAGTAGCCCGTGTCGCGCAAAAATTTAAACACGTGCAGTCGCACAACAGGAGCGATTCCGCTTGGAGGCATCAACAGTGAGTCGCGATTAATGATAAGTGGGTTTTTGTAGGCCGCTATTACCCCTGCACTTAGTTCTAGTCTCTGTTCGGCGTGTTTAGGGCATTATCCAATTTTATTTTATTAATCCAATATTTCCCAGATAATCCGCTTAATTACACGACCTAACCTAACGCAAGGAAAATGCCTAGGTGCGAAAAATACGTCCGAACACCGCGAGATGAGCGACACGAATGCACCGCGGTAAAATCAGCTTGTACCGATCCCTATATAGAGTAACGATAGATAAGGGGAGGTAACCAATCTATAGATGTTGTAAACTGGTTCCCCGTTGAATATAACCGTTGACTATAATATACAACAGGTACAGGCTAATGTATCGGCGATTTTAATTGGATAACGCGAAGACCAATCAGAGCGTTGTTTATTACTGTCGGGAATTCATGACGTTAACGTTTATCCGCTAACATGCACGCGACGTCATGTATACTATCGACGTCACTTTTCATCCTTACAAACAGCACAGATCTCACGTTTATTAACTTTCCTTGGCGTTACTTCACTATGTATATACATCGAATAATATCTATAAATCTTATTTAAAGCGGGTATATACGATCTTGTCAAATATTTATTAATTAATATAAAATGTGTAAAAAACTTATTATACATATATTTCAATATAAACTAAAATAAAAGTTAAGAAGAACATGTGTCGAAAAATGCTAAATAAGCCAGATATTTAATTCTGAAATCGAAAAAGGCTGTACAGCCGAATTCGTCAGCAGGTATATCATACATGTACGATGTGAATCTAAACTTAGTTTAACGGTTTATTTGAATTGCTGCAACGATATCTATTCATACGACACACGAACACTCACTCCAATCCTAATACAAAGACGAATGCTTCGGTTATTGTAGGAAAATATGTACGTCAGAATCGGCTCGGGCCGCTTATTTGTCTTTAATGCATTTTATGAAATTCGGCTTTAATGTATAATTTTTCTTGCCTATTTTGTGTAATTGTTACATATTTTATCAATATATTACAATAAAACACATATAAAAATCGTATATACCCGCTTTAACTAGAACGAGCTTTTATTCTTACCTGTCAGCTGTCAAAAAGTTCGGGAAATGTTTTGTTTCCGGTTTGGAAATGGTACACGGATTACTTCCCCCGAACCTCGTATAATCTCGCGATATGTTTCCAAAAATAACCGGACCAAATTTGGACCGGTAAAATTAGCTTGTACCGGGGCCGTATTCACCAACAATTCTTTACTTGAGAATAAAGAATAAAGAAAATTCTTTATTCTTTACTTTTCTAAGAACGTTCTTAGGTCGATTCTTTATCGGTATTCACCAACGCTATTTTTAGCGTTCTTTACTAAGAATTATTTGTTATTGATGTAAGCGACCTTGGTACCCGGCATTTTCGTTAACGCATATAAAACTCGGAACCGTTTACGTGTCTTCTGTCACAACATACAAGATGGCGGACAACAACGCTAACGTTGCTACTAGTAGAAATCGTTGGTCCGAACAGGAGGAAACTGTAATAGCCCAGGAAATAATTAAAAACTATGATGTCCTGTTCGGCCCAATGACCGGTTGTGGCGCACTCAAAATTGGAGAGGTTCGAAGGAGAGGCTGGGAAGCCGTGGCAAATGTTCTAAACTGGTTTGTACTTTTGGTGTTATCAATTTTCCAAATTTTGGAAATTCTAGCAGAAGGAATATTTGTACAGTTAATTCATTATTTTGTTTTTTAATTATTGATTATAATAAAATTTTTAATTTGTGCAATGTTTAAAAACGAACAGAATGTTAAATAATATGTGACATAAATATAAAAAGCAGTAGATGATTTGAGCACAAAATATTTACCATAATATAAAGTTATAATGCTTCACTATGGTAAAAATATTGTGCTACCCGGTTTCAAATATTCCAAAATATTCAACTAAACCCATATTGTGTCATTTTTCATTAATGATGTATTTCTACTAATTCATTTGTTAATAATTCATCAACAAAATTGTTTGTGTCAAACACACATGAAATGTAGATTGCAATGTGGAAAAATGTTTTGAGGAATAAACAAATCATTTCTTAGACTCAATTTCTGATTTTAAAAAATGTACCTAATTGCATTCCATTTATTTCAGCCAATTTTCCACCTATAAGCGCGCAGGTTCAGAGGTGAAGAAAAAATACTATAACATGAAAGACAAAAGTAAGTGAAATTTAAGAGATGTACTCCTGTCTTATTTTTCTTGCTGCTTCTTATGTAATGAAGATAAAATGTTCCACATTTATTGTATTTCACATGAAAAGTGAAACATCATAGTTACTGTGTAAAAATTAGCTGAAATTTGTAATTGATTTTTTGTTATACATGTAGGTTCATGATTATATTGTAAGCCTATTATGTACATGTAATAATGTTGTTGAAAAATCAATAATTATATTATATATATTGAGGAATTTTATGAAATTTTAAACATTGTTATATTAATAACTATCTGGTACATTGCTATTATCACCGGTCCAGCATACTTAATGTACATACTGTGCAAATCAAGATACATGAAAATTGCTAAAAATAGCATTAAATCAA
The DNA here is from genome assembly GCF_020536995.1 of Dreissena polymorpha. Taxonomy (NCBI): domain Eukaryota; kingdom Metazoa; phylum Mollusca; class Bivalvia; order Myida; family Dreissenidae; genus Dreissena; species Dreissena polymorpha. The sequence goes on along the minus strand of NC_068358.1, from coordinate 134,210,606 downwards.
ACATTGGTGTAACTTTTGCTCCTTTTTGCTCCTTATGTTTATTTTGGACTCTTAAATTACACAGTTTCTTCTCAATATAACTATAGCAAAGACAAAAAATGATGAGATGAGGAGGCCAGGCACTGGAGGAGGGCCCCGGGTGAAAGAGTTCACCATTCCGGAGGGGATTCTCCTTCAGCATTTTGGGGATTCCGCCTCTGTGGCAGGGGTCCCCAATGCAATTGACACTGATGGTTTGTACAGTTTATATAGAATATAATACCATTTGTCATTTTTTATTATTATAATATCATTTTTTTTTTGGCATTATGCTTTGGTATTCATTCTTCAATGAAGTTAATGTTTAACAAAGATACTATTAATTTATGACCAGAATGAAATACATATCATTTTTAAGTGCATTAGAAAAGTATGTTATTAAAGATTCATCATAACTCACCTTAGTCTGTTTGTTGGTATTGTTTTCAGTCCATGTTAAAAGTGATGTGTGATTGTTAATTATAAACTGTAAAATGTTTTAAAATTATATGTATGGCTTTATTTTCTTAGCTCCAGAGGGTGCTTCAATCAACATAATTGAACTGGGCAAGATGCCAATAGGTAAACAATTAATGTAGATTATGCTCTTCATCTTGGTTAATTACATGATGGTGAATGGAGAGAGCTTTTGTATTAAACATAGCATGTTAATAAATTTCTATCAATTCATTACTCACTTTGTAATATTGTTAAAATGGGGTGCCAAAGCTATGTGTAGTTGAGCAAAATATCTTTTATATGATAATATATACATTTTTTTAATATTGTTGTTAAATACTAGATCATTTTGCTTCGTTTATTACACAGATGGTAGCACTTGCATGACGTTCAAGATAGATGAAAGAGGTAAGTGACAGGGGCCTTATTTTTATGTTAATTTTTTGGTGAATGAAAAATAAATATGAAAAACTTATTAAAGTATGAACATTGCGTAAGTAAATTCATGACAAATAGGTAAATTGGTTGAAAAAGTCCATTTTAAATTAAACAAAAGTCACCAAGAATTTTAGCCTTTGAGTTAACTTAGTTTTATGATAAACTTTGTTAATAATACATGAAGGGGTGCATTACTTTTATTTTCATTATATTCATTAAAAACAAAAATTGTTTTATATTTGAAGGACTAGGAGCTCAGAAGACGTCAAGTGTATTCCAACGTGCAGTGGAAGATGAAGCTGGGCCATGCTCATCAGGGACCAGTGAGTATTATAAGAACATTATTTCACCAAATGCATACATATTCAATTCATCCCTATCATATGAAGCATTTAATATCACTGTGTTTTTTCCAAAAATAAAAAAATGAAACATTGAAATATAACTTTCCAATTGAATGCAACATCATTTATGTTATCCATGTAATTGTGTGGGGTCACAAGCTAGTTAGGTCGATTCCACACCAAAGTGCAGGTATGAAAGTGAGGTTTAATTTTTGCAAAATCTATTTCAATGCACTTTCAGGATTCCTATGATTGAATAATTGTTTTACAGAGACCAATACCAAATCAATGAAAATGGCCAACAAAAACCAGAGTAAAAGAGGTAAACAATTATTTATTATTCACATGTACATTTATATGTATTATAATATTCCATTTTTGCAAATCTTTCAATGCTAGCAACATATAGATAATTAACCTGTATATTATTCATGGAACTGAATCATGGAACACACACAAAAATGACAAATATTTATAAATGAGACATGGAACTGAAGCATGGAACACTACATACACATAAATTAGATTAACAACAATAACTAAACTTGTGTAAGTCAATGTTCAAGAAGCACTGCTTTTGATGCAGGTAATGAAATATGTAAATGTTATTATGTCAATATGACAAATGTGAACAAGCAATTACTTAATTTTAATTTAAACCTATTTATTTCAGCTCGATTGCTTCGAAAGCCTAAGGCTTATATAAACACTCTCGAGTCTGTTTCCTGGGACTAGAACCAGTACTTGGTGTCTATGGGGGAGATCTAAAGAAAGCTCCCACAGTTGGGATCTAACCCGTGACCTCCCGGTCGCTAGGCGGACACCATATCCATTACACCACGGCAACCTATAAAGCAATTAATTGATGTGCCATTTCTTCAAATGGTTTTCACTATACGTTTTATGAGATATGCATGAAATGGACATAATTAAGAAGGTTAAATCGATTTAGCAAATTTAACTTTTTTTTTATTCCATGATTTATGGTATTTTTTGCATTGATAACAAAAAACCTTATAAATTTTAATACAATGTTGTTATTTGTTTCAGCTAGGGCAAGTTTCAACAAATTGGCTGAGGACAACCTAATAGCAGAAAAGAAGAACATCCATCTGCAACAAGTAAATCTAAGATTGAAGAATCAATTGATACTGGCACAACTGAAAGTTGCCAGATTAACGGCACAAAAAATTGAAGAAGAAATTAAAATGTTAAAAGCAAGCAATGAATGTTAACCCTTTACCACTTAGTTACGCATTTTCACACATTTGTAGTCCCTTAAAAAGTTATATTTAATTTAAGACCTTTATTACTAGATTCAAGTTGTTAAGGCTTCATATCCAAACCTTAGATACTGATGAGCAGCAAACAGCATAAAACCTGAACAGCCTGCGAGTTTCAGGCTGTTCTGGTTTTATGCTATTTGCCCATAGCCATTTTCACTTTGCTTCTAAGTGGGAAAGGGTTAAATCTACAATCTCAAATGATGCCATCCAAATTGTTATTATTGATATTTTTACACAAAGTTTTGAAGTTATTTTTGAGTAGATGGATGTTCTTCTTTTCATTATTTAACCCATTTATGCCTAGCGTCTAGAAAAAAGGCCTTGGCAAACAGCGTAGACTCAGATGGGACGCCACATCATGTGGCGTCTCATCTGGGTCTACGCTGTTTTCTTAATAGATTTTTTGTAAGAAATATTATAAATATAGAAATATATAGGCTCATATTCACAAACAGTTCTTATCCCCCGCCAGGGGCAGAGGGATATTGTTTAGGCGTTGTCCGTCCGGCCGGCTGTCCATCCGGCACTTTTGTGTCCGGAGCCATATCTTGGAAGTGCTTTGGCGGATTTCATTGAAACTCGGTATGAGTATATATATGGAAAAGAGGATGATGCTTGCCATATGGCATTGTACACCACCGGTTAATAATGGAGTTATGGCCCTTTGTATCTTGAAAAAATGCTTTTTTATGTGACAAAGCACCAGTTAGGCGGGGGATATCAATTTAACGAATTTGCTTGTTTGACTTAAGTCTATGAATAAATAAGATTCTGTTAATAAGAATATTCAAGTATGGCTTGAATTTTAAGTCAAACATGGCATATACCACCTCTATCAACATCATACTTCATGTAAAACATTGTTAATGACATAATCACCAGTGGTAGAATGTATATCTTTAAATGCTGGGTGTAATCTTCTTGGTTCTAAGTCTATTTGTTATTCTTAAGTCTAAGAATTGGTTTGTAAATACGGACCCAGGTTGATTAATGTAAAATGTTACCAGTAATTATAAAGAAGCTTTATCTGTGTACCTGAATAGGTCTATGTCGCTGATATTTATGCCCCCCTTCGAAGAAGAGGGGGTATATTGCTTTGCTCATGTCGGTCAGTCGGTCTGTCGGTCGGTCGGTCCGTCCACCAGGTGGTTGTCAGACAATAACTCAAGAACGCTTGGGCCTAGGATCATGAAACTTCATAGGTACATTGATCATGACTCGCAGATGACCCCTATTGATTTTGAGGTCACTAGGTCAAAGGTCAAGGTCACGGTGACCAGAAATAGTAAAATGGTTTTTGAATGATAACTCAAGAACTCATACGCCTAGGATCATGAAACTTCATGGGTAGATTGATCATGACTTGCAGATCACCCCTATCGATTTTGAAGTCACTAGGTCAAAGGTCAATGTCACGGTGACCCGAAATAGTAAAATGGTTTTCGGATGATAACTCAAGAACGCATACGCCTAGGATCATGAAACTTCATAGGTAGATTGAACATGACTTGCAGATGACCCCTATTGATTTTGAGGTCAAAAGGTCAAGGTCACGGTGACCCGAAATAGTAAAATGATTTTCGCATGATAACTCAAGAACGCTTTTGCCTAGGATCATGACACTTCATAGGTAAATTGATAGTGACTCGCAGATGACCCCTATTGATTTTCAGGTCACTAGGTCAAAGTCACAGTGACAGAAATCGTATTCACACAATGGCTGCCACTACAATGGACAGCCCATATGGGGGGCATGCATGTTTTACAAACAGCCCTTGTTAATATAAATTTGTCATTTTACTTGAGAAGATGAATGTTATTCTTACTTAAATAGATGGATGTTATTCTTTTCATTATTTGTTTAAATTGTAAAAACCTGTTGACTAAGTGTTGTCTTACAATGTTACCAACATGGTATCCATATATGTCAACATTTTATACAGTAATATATGTCACTGCTGTTGCCAATATTCAAATAGCTTACTATCTATAAGTGTATTTGTTTGAATTATTGCTGGTATCAGCCATTCGTGTACCTTATTAGACAATTATGTTTGTAAACTACCATTTCTGTTGTTCTCTTGTTTAATTAAATATAACTATTTGCAGTAACAATAAATTGCTGTGGATATTTGTTAGTAAAAATATCTTGTTTGTACTGTAATTGCATTTTCTGTTAGTGATTATCTAGTACTACATATTTCACAGATTTTCTGGATGTTTTATTCATAATAAATTTCAGAATATCACAACTTAATTTAAGTTTTGTTATGATTTATCTCACAGACCGCTAGATTTATAACTAAAACATAGATAAGCATGCTTGTTTGCCGTAATTCTTGTAAGCTAATTATTTTATGGTAGACGTACCAAAGGATACTTTCATGAATATAAAAATACACATGCAAATTAATTTTTGTGTTTGAAAAGTCTTTTTGCTTAGCTCAAGGCAATATTGATAACAACAAGTGAGTGTCTGTAATATTATTACATTGATGTGTGTAATAATTTTAATAGTTTCAGACAAAAAACCTGGGTAGAACCAGTACTCATTATGAATGCATATTAATTGAATATAACAATAAATCAAGTAATTTTCCTGGGTATGGTTATTATAACCAGTAGTACCAATACTTACAAAGTATACATATTAATTTAACAACATATTTACAACATAATAAAGTCATGTTCCTGGGTAGAACCAGTACTTGACACAGAAATACATGAATTCAATGAGAACATAATCAAGTTTCCTGGGTAGGGTTAGTAGAACCGTACTTAGAAAGTATACATATTAATTTTACAACATAATAAAGTCACGTTCTTGGGTAGAATTAGAACTTGACACAGGAAAACATGTTACAGTTTAGAATTAGGCAATAAGAGGTTTCAATATTGCAAATTGCCGTTCTTAAACAGACAAATTCATAGCACAACAATTGAAAAGCTTAAATGAAAATTACCGAAAGAAAAGTACATTTACACACATTTCAAAAGTGTTGGAATAACATTGTTCATAAAATATTATAAACAAGCATAACAAGTTTGTAATAATGTGCATTACAATTTTGACATGAAAACCGCTCCATAGTAAAGACATACATGTTATTTTTAAAGTTAAATGTTATTCATCTTGTCTTATAACCAAAATTATTACATCATGTTGACTGAGAAAGTGTTTGTGTTAAACATAAAATGTTGATAAATAGTTGACTAGAACATTACATCAAGATAAAAAGTGCAGTGAAATGAAAGGGAGCTTACCCCTGAGTTAAAATTACAGAAACTGTAAGATGAACTACAGAGTTACCTCTCTTTAAAATAACAAAGTCTCCACTAAAATCTGGAAAACAGTGGAAACAGCTTTGTACAATCTTAAAAGTTATGAGACTAATTCACACATAGTACAGTACAGTTAAAGACTATTAAAAGTTAAACGCATCACACTTTTAGAGAAGTTTAACTCATCACACTTTTTAGAGAAGTTTAACTCATCACACTTTTTAGAGAAGTTTAACTCATCACACTTTTTAGAGAAGTTTAACTCATCACACTTTTTAGAGAAGTTTAACTCATCACACTGTTTAGAGAAGTTTAACTCAGTACATTATTTTATTTAATTGAAAAATCTCTGAACTAGTTGTTGCCTTACAATGTTACCAACATGGTTTGCATTTATTTCAACATTTTCATGATAAACTTGTTCTTCAAAAACATCATCCAAATAATCCTCTTCAAGGATATCCCCATGTTCAATTCCAAAATTGTGCATAACTACACACGCAGTGATATAGGTCACTGCTGTCGCCAAGTCAGTCCTTTTCCCGTAATGGAGTATTGCGAATCTTCTTTTTATAATACCAAAGGTCTGCTCCACAAGCACTCTTGTTTTGCACAGAGCAAGATTAAACTGCTCTTGATTCTGTGCTTCGGGGGTTCGGAAAGGAGTCATCAGGTAGGGTGTACATGGGTACCCAGAGTCTCCAAGAATGAAGCCATTATGAGCTCCTGTTCAGAAATAAAACATTCTTTTGTTAATAAAATTAGTCAACGTGTAAACGCTTAGCAATTTTGAGGTCAAAGGTAAATGACACAAGTGTTTATCCGTTTTAACCAGGTTTTCAGAAGGAAAAAAGTAGTTATCAGATTTCTGAATGTCGGCGGGCGGGCAGACTAAAGTATTTTAATTATTCATAAAACATATCATGTTAATTAAATCCTATTGTATTGTGTTAAATGTATTTAACCCTTTATGACACAAGTTGTATGTAATTTGCTTAGTCATAAGTTATGACTCATAACCATAGACATGTGTATCTGATATATAGCTACCTTGTTCGAACTGGTTCCGTAGATGACACTCTCTCCATATTCTCGCATCATGTGTGCTTCCTGGCCATTTAGCTGTTAAGCTCCTCACTTTTTTGCTGTGGTCACATACCATCTAAATATAAAATAATAATACATAATTTATTATACTATTAATTTTTAATTATACTGATATCATAGTGAATAATGTTAGTGCTATTGAAAATAGAATATTTAATATTAGTTATTGTCATACATCAGTGATAAAAAAAAAACATAATTATGAGTACTGAAAAACTTTGTTGTGACAAAAGCAAACAAGATAACATACTTGCACGTTCAAAGAATGGTAGCCTTTTCTATTTATGAAATCGGCTTCGTGGTTCTTTGGCCTTTGAATGCGAACATGAGTTCCATCAATCAGTCCGATTACATTTGGAAATCCTGAATAATCAATAAGATTATTATTTAACAATTATGTTCATTTATTTAGGACAGGTAAATGAAATTCAGCTGGCATGACTGAATCATTTCTTCAGCACAACATCTTAATTCCCGTAACATTGGAGTACCATTTGTAATAAAATCTGCAAAAAATGGTCTTATAGACATGGAGCGGAAATAAAATAGGTATTGAGGACCTACAGACTGATGGGAAGACTAACAGCGTTGTTAAAATCCCACACATCCTTTGAGGGGGGACTTTACAAAGACAGATACATATGCAGGTGTGGAGGATACCATGCTAAAACCAAGAGTGAATTGAGATTAAAAGAAGGGTACATAAATGTATAATTATTTAATCATAACACTGTTATATTCCATGGAGTGATATCAAAATGGCATTTACAGTAAAGAGTGAAGATATAATATTACAATAACTGCGAATTAGGAACATAATGAAACAAAGATTCAATTTGGACTAAACTCGGGTGACATCACCCTTATGTTTATATATGCTAGGCCTCTATCCCCTGTGAACTTGCCCTAGGCATAATTGCATAATGTACCAAGCTATACATAAAACTCTTAGAGAAACACACATAATAAATACTTATATTCTCATTTTGATCGATAACGCTTAACGGCAGATTAATAACCACAATGTCGTAATTATCAAAATGTCATTTTCAGTTAAGAATGAAGATATATAATATTACAATAACTGTGAATAAACGACATGAGAGAAGTATCCACTTTGGACTAAACTCCGGTGACATCGCCCTTCAATTAACGTATGCTTCACCTTTCTGTGAACTTGCATTTGGCATAATGCAGAATGTATCATACAAAACATGAAATGGATACAGTGATAAAAATTACTGAATAAAAATAGTGTATAAATCATTTGATTAAAAAAAATCACATAAAAAAATTGTTGGTCCTAACTGCGTATGTTGTTTATGCAATAACGACGACAATGCCCCCACAAAAATGAAGTGCAAGTGAATGATTTCCCTTGGATAAATGTTCTCAGTCAAGGTCATTTAGACAAACACAAATCTGGCACTCACCAGCAATGGACTGAAATCTGGATTTTAGAGTTTTGCACTCTTCCCTGTCAGGAAACCGTACGTAACGGCGAGCTAGTCGAGCTATTGCTCGTCCAACTCGTCGGCAGCATCTTGATACGGATGGCTGACTGACTCGAACAGTGTCTCCTACGACTAGTTGGAAGGATCCAGTCGCCATGGCACGAAGAAATATGCACAGCTGCTGGATCGGCAGGAGAGGAGAATTCCGCAGCGTTCCAAAGTCCAGAGAATCGGCGACCAAATTTAATAAGGTCAGTATAGTTGCCGGAATAAATCGGTATCTCCTATAAACCTCCATTTCCGACAAACCGTCTAGAGGATTTTCTCTGTCAAACAATCTTCTACGCGGGACATTTTCGACGTTTTCAAACAAGATATTGGCGTAACGCATAACGCGAACGGCCATCTTGGAAGCTTAAAGAATTATTCTAAGAATGCCCCGAAGCATTCTTAGAATTTTAAAGAAAATTCTTTATTCTTAAGAATTTTCTTTAACAAAATGAGTTCGTGAATAAGACTTAAGAATTTTTTCTTAGACTTAAGAATTTTCTTTATTTTCAAGTCTAAGAATTGCTAAAGAATTGTTGGTGAATACGGCCCCCGATCCCTATATAGAGTAACGATAGATAAGGGGAGGTAACCAATCTATAGATGTTGTTAACAAAATCTTGAAAAAGATAACCCGTCTAAATTATTTGCGTACTTCCGGTTTACAATACCGAATAAGATTAGTTTCGAATTAACTTCTTAAATGAACCCAATATTCTATAGTTAATATTATCCCTTTACACAAATAAACAATTGTTTAAAAGTTTAATTTGTTCACAACATGAACGGCCGCGTTTCTTTCGTCGACAACTATACATGTCTGTGTGACGTCACTGCTTTCGTAAGACGTCACTGCTTTCGTAAATACGTCAGAAAGAAGTACAAATTGAAACTGACATACTCTGGTGGATGTTTACATTGTTGAAATTTAATAAATTAATGGAATGTACTCGATTGGTAAGTCATTATTCAATTAAAATATTGCGTTTGGTTACATAAAACATCAATCTATATAATATTGCTAAAGATTACCTTTGATAACATGGGAACTGTTTTCGGCACATACAATATTTCGCCGATTTTAAATTTAAGGTCAAACTAATGGAACATAAAAGTTATCATTTTATTAAGTTTTGGAGTTATTTCTTGAGTATATTCTACGTGATTATTCTAAAGACCCTTTCTTTTGTGATGTATTAAGTTACGTTGTGATTGTAAACAATATTGCATCTCCGACTCATACTCGATCATTTTCGTACCAAACTGTTTCAAACTGTAAAAATCAAACTGTTTTTACATACACATTGGAAATAGACTAATTCATATGTACATTTTATGGATTCTCTTTGATTTTCATTTAGAAGCTGCTCTCTCAAATGCTGGACTTCACTCATTCCATGCAGCATTCTGCTGAGCAAAACTGACTGCGTGTTTTGTACTCAACAACGAAGCCTGGACCTATAAAGCTTGACCGGGACTGAAACATTAGCAATTGTGACTCTGTAATGTTCAACGTTAGTGGACTGTAAAGAAACTGCAATTATTGTGAAGAGACTCTGTATGTCTGTAAGCAAAAAGAATATTCAGCATAACAAATATCAGGTGTGAAAACAATGTGAAAGAATAGTGAAATTAACAATTTGCAATCAGGCATGTCAAATGAATTGTTGATATTAAAAATGATAGTTCCCAGGCAGCTCTAGACGTTTTTTTCTGTATTTCTAGTACTAGTATTAATTCATAAAATGTATGCCACAATTAAAAAGCACACTCTGTTTAGAGACCATTGTGTTGTCTCATTGTGTGAAGATGACTTTGAGTAATACATTGTACATCAAACAATATCTACTAAGTTGTTTTTAAGTATCAGATTTCTTGTTTATTATATAAATGAATGTTAATTTTTGCTTAAATATAAATGTGCATAATGCAGTGCCAGTAGCACACTTTGCAATATTTTTATTACAAAAGAGTGTGTTGTACACTTGAACTTATACCTATAATTAATAATCCTTGCCTAAAAATTCATTTGACTCACCTGAGACCATGTTGTGTATTACCATTATTATTTTGCACATTATGCTGACACTTTGAATTAATTGCAAATAAGCGAAAAGCGGAAGTTTAGTCTTGTCAACTGTCTCTGATTAATTTTTTGAAGACCATATAAGAAGCGAAAGTGTAGGATACGGTATTCATTTTATTTGATGACTGCTTGTTATTATTTCTTCATAGAAGGCGTACTGGATGAGTGGAGTATTTTTTTTGGTTCTACATCTTTGATGAGGTCAACTCATTGACATTTAGTGCCATGACTGAGCGTGTTTTTTAACTAACAAACGCGTGGTAGGAACTTACCAAATATATGCAATAACAGTGTGTCTAATACTACATGTGTTGAGTGCACAGAAACAATGGCGAGAAGATAAGGGTATAAATGAACATGATACTGAATGTGTTATTTTGTTTATAAGCTTGAACATACAAAAACTTGACTTTAATCAATTGGAATGTATATGCAGTTTAATAATCGGGTTGTTATTTTATAATCATATTCATGTGGAAACTGCCTCATTCACATGCAATACGCAGCTGCTGTCTATATGTTTAATGCCACATTCCATAATGACTGAATATCTTTACTTTCAAAACATGAAAATGAATTAAATGAAATGAAAATAAACGAAATAATGTAATTAAATTCAGGTGAAAAATATTTGATTATATTTTATTTAAATATGGTTTGGTAAATTATTTACTGGTAAAACAATTCTTGTTGATAACAGTAAAATTCATGATAATAAGTATTTTGTTGTTTATTTTTTGTCTCACACATAAAGTGACAGGTACACTCATATATTTAGCATAAAGCTTATGATGTGGGTCTTCATCATAAACCTAAATTTTTGCTACTTGTATTTTCTCCTCAGCACCAACCTAGTAATGTTCAATCTGTGTATGCCATAAGCGATAGTTTTTACCAACTGTTAATTCCTGAGGATTCAGAAAAATACAATAAGTTTACCACATTTCATGACATAAGCTATAACAGTGCGGAAGATATGCAAAGAGTATTGTGTCCAAAGCCAAAGGTGATATTTCTGGTCTGTGTAATTTTGCGCAGTGAATGAGGTCTTTGCACTTCTTTCAAGATAGACGCAAACACTCCCGCAAGCATTGTTGCATGTATATGTTTATTAACATTAATTAAGTACAAAAAGTTTTTCATTTACATATGCAGGGGATACATTAACGATGTCAATGATTTAGACATGGGACCAAAATAATGAAGTACGGCACCATTCTTTTTTATGCTTAAGTTAAATAAAATCGTTTTAGAAATAATCTCGCCCTAAAACATAAATGGCATCCCTGCATATAGAAAACATCAATACAACACAGTTTCGCAAGATTTTTTTTTTAATTCTAACATTGTTTTGAAAAATGGAAACAAAAAATGAAATACATGTTTAAGAGTTTGAAAACAGTACAAGGGGTTACTATACAAAAAGCATAGCTTCATAAACTTGTTTTGCTAAATTACATATTGTTTTGTAAAGAAATTGAATGTTTTGCTGCATGATAATGTGCAGACATATATTGCCCGTGTTATCTTTAGCAAACATCAAATAAGCTTTTGCCCGTAAATTAGGTAGCACCTATTATCATATTAAAAAGATTATTTAAAAAGACCCGCAATATCATGTAAATGTGTCCGTCTTTTGAACAACTTGTTTGTGGAATTTACAACAAATCATTTTATTAGTAATCCTCACCGGTAGGATCATACTTTTTGTTTTCGTTTTTTTTAATATTGAAGAAAATGTTAAGACATTTAGGAAGAAGAACTTTCTTAGATGCAAAGGTACTGTTTATTTTGAACATCTGGGTATAATGGGTAATAGCGAGGAAGTCAGTGTCGTTGTCGGCGAAAGTTTGACATTGGTTGTCCGAATTACTGTTACTGTTATGTAAGTCGTAGCTTAGTCAGTTAGTGTGGAAAATGACGCAAATACAAACAATATTGCATGGTCAGTAAAGTGGTGTTTCGAAGGTAAAAAATTGAAAAAAACAACATAAAAGCACAATAGAGTCATTCCTCCAGTTCCGATCCACCTTTTACATATTCGTTGCAAATTTAACATCAGCAATTACTGAATTAGACACATTTCTTTGTTTTCGTGGGATGAAAGGCTATGCTAATAACTACAATTAAAGTGCTATTTGTATTGAATCTAACCGTATAAGTATGTAAATTACACATATTAACAAAAAACTCATCAGGGGTTTTTATCTTATTTTGGAGAAAGGGCCTGGCCTTTTTTGATGGGAAAAATAATCGCGTGAAATGCTGGATTTTGGGGAAAAAAATCACGCGAAACGTCAGATTTTGGGGAAAATCAGGAAAGTCTTAAATAATCAATTGAACATATTGTGCTTTTTTTAAAACAAATCTAAGGCAACAGATAATTATCCCCACGCTTTTTCGGAGAAAAAGTGGGGATATTGTGGTTATCTCTGTCTTCCGTCCGTCCTGGCCACTATCTCCTCCTACACTATAAGCACCAGAACCTTGAAACTTACACACATGGTTGCTATAAGAATATGTGCGACCCTGCACTATTTGGAAATTTGATCTGACCCCTGGGTCAAAAGTTATGGGGGTTGGGTTTGGGCCGGGTCAGAGATTTTTACTCATTTTTTTTTTGTTATTTTACTATAATTTCTTCATTTCTACACCGATTGACTTCAAATTGATACTGAACCTCTCTTATGACAATACAGTTAATCTCAACTATGCATGGCCCCATTACCAACCCTTGGGGCGCCCCGTCCACATAGGCCACACCAAACCAAAATTGCCTTTTACTATAATTTCTTAATTTCTTCACCGATTTACTTCAAATTGATACTGAACCTCTTTTATGACAATACAGTCAGTCTCAACTATGCATGGCCCTATTACCAACCCTGGGGCGCCCCGCCTACATAGGCCAAGCCTACCCAAAATCGCTTTTACTATAATTTCTTCATTTCTACACCGATTTACTTCAAATTGATACTGAACCTCTCCTTTGACAATACAGTAACTCTCAACTATGTATGGCCCCATTACCAACCCTGGGGCGCCCCACCCACAAAGGCCACGCCCACCCAAAATTGCCTTTTACTATAATTTCTTCATTTCTACACCGATTCACTTCTAATTGATACTGAACTTCTCTTATGACAATACGGTCCATCTCAACTATGCATGGCCCCATTACCAACCCTGGGGCGCCCCTAGGTCAAACATGCGGCATTGGGATATGCGTCGGCCTCTGCCGCGCCATTTCTAGTTTAATTATGCAATGTGTTATATTTTCTACACTGGATCAGGTTAACTTATGCATTTAAAGTTTAAATTTTTTTTATTTTTTTTTAGGGATAAAAAATGAAATCTGGGGGAAAATTTACCTGCTGAGGGGAAACAAAATCCGAGGGGAAAGGGGCCTTTATTCGGCGGGTCCCAAAGAAGGAAAAAAAGCCCTGCTCATTGTATTCAGTTTCAATCCATGTCGAGCAGTTATAACACACAATTCCTTGGGGATGGGGTCATCTCAAAGTAGTATCTTTCACTTCTGACAGTTTGTGTACATAAAGGTATAGTGGCGTTGTTACAAAATTTGGGTGAGAATTAAAAAAAACATGATTAAATAGTCATTTTACAGTTGGGTAACTTTATTTCAGAAGGCTGTGCTAACTGAATGCAAGTGTTTCACTCCATTCCTTAGACACAATAATCAGAATCTTAAAATGCAGCATTAAAAAGTTGGAAGGAAATAACAAATAAAAACATATATAGTTAACAAAGAAAATATGAATTACCAGCATGGTAATTAAGTACCACATATTTGTAAAAAATGAAATGAAGTTTTAAGTATAATAGCCCCTCCGTTTTTGTTGCAAGGCCACATTCTTCAGTGAATTATTTGCCCCCAATAACATTTGCTGCTGTAAAATGCATAATCAAGTTACTAAAGGTAACATTTTTTAGCTCGACTTTTATATATGAAATATATATAGTGGAGCTATCCTACTCACCCCGGCGTCGCCGTGAGCGTCTGCGTTAGCGTGAAAATGTTAAAGTTTTCGTACTACCCCAAATATTTTCTTTGTTCCTTGACATATTGCTTTCATATTTTGCATACTTGTTTACCAACATGGCCCCAACCTATAAACAATAGCAAACAGCTCTATCAAGCATTTTGTGATAATTATGGCCCCTTTTCCACTTAGAAAATGCAGCAAATGTTAAAGTTTGTGTACTGCCCCAACTATTTTCAATGTCCCTTGACATATTGCTTTCATATTTTGCAAACTTGTTTACCAACATGACCCCAACCTATAAACAAGAGCAGACAACTCTATCAAACATGTTGTCATAATTATTGCCCCTTTTATACTTAGAATATGCATATTATTGATAAATCTATATTAAAGTTTGCGTACTACCCCAAATATTTCCTATATCATTTGACATATTGCTTTTATATGTTGCATACAGTCCAACCCCTACTTCCAGTCACCCCTCATCACCGGTCGCCCCGTGTAGGTGGCCGGTCTGTGCCGCGACAGTTGATAAACACTATATAATGCACCCCTCTTAAGCGGTAACCCTGCTTCTCCGGCCAGCAATTTTGCATCCCAAATGTTAAATTTCCCCCATATGAGTGGTCAAGCGCGAGTAAGTCAGTCATGTACATTGGCAAAATTACACCAACGCAACGGCGAAAAAATCGATACGTACTTCCAGTCTGCCGTTTAGGCTCTGTAGTACTGAAGCATGATGTGTGATAAACATTTTGACAGCCAGTTTGCAAATTGCAATTTATAAGCGGCGGATTATTGGGTTATCAGGTTAAAAGCAATATGCGACCGTTTGATCTTTTTGTTTCTGCACGTGCTAATATCATCTATTATTACTGGAAAAGAGATTCTTAATTTATAATTTATTATTTGTAGCTGTTGGATCAAACTTTTTCAAGCACACATTTATGACAATTATCGGCTAATTAAAAGTTGAAAAGAACAACGAAACTTTAAACTGAAATCAACTGATCTACATGTTCTCTGTGCTACAAAGTTTTTATCCATAAATCAATACACGCATGCTTTCCATGGGTATGCCGTGACATTGTACATTGGTGCATAATTTTCGCGCTTTTGTCAGGACAAAGGAAATACATGAGGACTTTTTTGATGCTAGAATTTGTAAACGTCTCGTTAACATAAAACAATCGGGAGTGTGTTTCGGATTACAAATTATTATTCTCATTTGAGAATTAAACAAAACATTTATATTTGTTTTATATTTACAATGATTTCAATATTAATTTTGATAAAACCCTTTACGAAAAAATGTTTTTATAATAGTATGCATGAAAAGCACGATTACCGGGAGGATTACACCCGGTTGCTATTATCAGTCTCTTAAGTAAGTGGCCACGATTTTATCGTTGAGGGGATCACTGTCAGGACCAATTGTGCAGCAGGTTTACAAAGCCATAAAACTGCAATAAACCAATTAAATTATTGATTGATAGTGACACGGTAGTTATTCACGCATAACTGATTCACAACTATTCCCATCTTAAGTGCATTGGGACCATACAACGCGCATTGTGTAAACAATCAATCATGAGAATGATTCTTTTTCATTGACTTGATTCTGATGATGATGATGATTAGACAGATAAATAGAATATTTTTTTGAATAAAAACGTTTTTTTATAGCTGACTTTAGAAAGGAAGAAATAAAATTATTTTAAGTCTATACATTGTTTTGTACATGAACACTTTTACCATTTTGTTTATACAAAAATTGAACAGTTGGCCATGCACTCATCAACTCCAGACTCTCTATGACCCAACCCCCTCTTAAGAGGCCACCCTGCTTAAGCAGCCAATTTGGCCGTTTCCCTTGACTGGCTGCTAAAGAGGGGTTGGACTGTAATTGTTTACCAACATGACCCCAACCTATAAACAAAAGCAGATCACTGTATCAAGCATTTTGACAAAAATATGGCCCCTTTTACACTTAGATAATTGAACATTTTGCTTAAATTGCCATAACTTCTTTATTTATGATCACATTTTATCATTACTTTGACAAAACAACACTTACCTGAATACCACAATTGATTCCACCCAAACAATACCCCATGCCCCAACCCAGAATCCATTCCCAACCCAACCTCCCCCCCCCCATTTTTTTTTAAATCATCTATTTAATTACCACACCCCACATTATACCCCCCTCTCACCCCCACCCCCCCCATACCCCCCCCATTTTTTTTTAAAATATCATCTCATAAATTACCACACCCCACATTATACCCCCTCTCACCCCCCCTACCCCCCCCCCCAAATTTTTATTTTTTATTTTTCCTTTTGTTATTTTTGAAAGATTGTCTAATAAATGACCACACCCCCACATTATACCCCCCTCAACCCCCCCCCCCCCCCAAAAAAAAATTTTTTTTTTACCTTTTTTTATTTTTGAAAGATCGTCTAATAAATTATTGAATATGAACAATTTCCCCGTGATGGCTTACGTTATACTGTCAAGCACTCGAATAGTCGAGCGCGCTGTCCTCTGACAGCTCTTGTTTCTATAGGGGTTTATACAGTTGAATTTTATTTCAGAAATTAACCATCTTTGCCAACCAGGAAAGATTTTCTTCAGATAGAACCAACACAATTATCTTGTTTGTGCCTCAGCAGGAAGCATGGGTAGTGGAACGGTTTGGAAAGTTTCACAAGATTTTAAATCCGGTAAGATTGTTTCATTTGTAATTTAAACGTTATATCATTTGAAAAATTACTAGAAGTGTTCATTCAGAAAATAATTATTTATTTTGATATAACTCCTTTTTAAACAAGTTTTAGCTCACAAGGACGCAATTTCTTATGGCAAGTTTTTGTGTTCACATTGCTGGCAAAATTTGTTCTTACGTTTGACAATTGATCTGGACTGTTAAAAAACATGGTCTTACAGGGCTGGGTAGTTCTCCTTATATGGCTATTGTGAAACCTTGTGAATACTTAAATAGTCCCATCAGCTTTAAAGTTTATGAAAATTCTCTTATGATATATCTAAGCTGAGATCACAAATGGTTTCAGTTAAAAAGCAAGGTAGAAGCCACATTTATTAGCACCACAAAACCTGCTTTAAACACTTCATTTCTTTGGTTCACAATTGAGCAGTCTGGAGCTTTGGTCCTTTTGTTTCTTGATACATCGTTAAATAATTATATGGGTTATGCAAAATTTTCAGTTATTGAATTGTTTCACACAACTCCTAAATAAATCTGTTTTGAAACCATAGTGTAGCGAAACTCTTTCAGTCTTGTTGCCAGGAGGTCCTAGTTTTGATCTCTATTCCAGAAGCGTTTTAAAGATCTTTCCAGAGACACGAAGTACTAGTTTTTCCAAGAAAATGGACAAAATTGCTTTTATTGTTATCTAGCGAATGCAGATGTAACTGTTGTCCAGAGAGCATCAGTCTAACTCATTATGAAATAGGTAATATATGTTTTGTGTAATTTTTGCCAGGGTCTGAACATTCTTGTTCCTGTGATCGACCGCATTCACTATGCTCATACATTGAAAGAACAAGCTATAGAAGTACCAGAACAACACGCCATCACTGCAGGTAAGATTTGATCTCATTTACCAACCTCTTCCTTTAGATTCGATACTTCAGGGTAACTACTTTAGGTCACTGACAATAAATCTTACCAGCAATTAAGTATGATACTCGGCATAATGAGTATATTAATTAAATATATTGCAGTTACTACCAGGACTTGAAACTTGACATGTGTCTTTGGGGTCCTTAGCTGATGTCACTGACCAACCCTTAAGCTCTAAACTGCAATTCAGCAAAATAAACCTCAGAATTTAAGTTGCAATATAAATAACCAAACTACAATGCAGTGACAAAAGTACTACATGTACCAGTATGTCTATTCCTATTTAAACTTTCTCAAAACATTTTGCTAGATGGCACACACCACCATCTGTTTTTCTACATGCTTAACATAGTTATTAATTTACTGGGGGCATAGTTAATAATTTACTGGGGGCTTATTTATTAAATCTGTTACCTGTTACAGGATTGTATCATGAGGCACCAGTGTAACTTTATTTTGTAGTTAAATATTGTAGAACTTTAGGAATGTTTATGTGTCACAAAACATGTTGTTATATCAACTGTTCATTCACTATAACCTTTTTTCATTATTTCAGACAATGTTACCTTAACCATAGATGGAGTGTTATATATGAAAGTTAAAGACCCATATAAAGTAAGTAATGGCTAGCCAGTTTTGTATGGTAGAAAGCTGATTGTTAAATGTGTACATTCTAAACCAACAGACACAGCTGTTTTACATATAACTGTTTAATTAGTGTTATTAGAAAATTGGAAAATCAAGGTTGTAATGGATTTACCGTTGTAGTTGGTTAGACCTGTACTTCATGTATATGCTTTGTACATGGGTTTTAATTTATTGAAGTTGTTATCAGGAAAAAATGCGCATGAAAGTATTCACAATTTTGTATAAATATGCCATTCATATAACAATAATTGCTATCAGCATCTTAGCAAAGCACATAATTGAATATTCAGACTCTAATTTCAAAAATCATAAAATGATTTATGCTCTGGGAAATCTAGTTAAATGCATGTGCAGTAAGTGCTAACCCAAATAGGCATGTGCTGTTCATACTGGCTAATCACGTATTACACTTCCCGCTTTCATGGAATTGTTTGTCTAAAGGAAGTCTTTTCTAAACCAAAATTCAGTTTAGACAGAAAGTGTTGTCCCTTATCGGCAGATCTAGGAAAACTTTTACTCAAATGCATTTAACCCTGTTTTCCCAAAGCGTTGCTTAAATATTTGTTCTTCCCTTTCTATTAGGCAAGTTATGGTGTAACAGACCCAGAATTTGCTGTCACCCAGCTGGCACAGACCACCATGAGGTCAGAAATCGGGAAAATCAGCCTGGATTCGGTGTTCAAAGAGCGAGAGACGCTCAATGAAAAGATTGTCTGTAAGTACTTGTAGATGACTGTGTAAAGTTTTCATCTATCTCACAAAGTGCCCCAGGTGTGCCATTGTGTTACCTTTATTAGCACGAAGAGCTCTCAACCATTTGGGTTGCGGTATGTTCATTGTCTGTTGTTGTCGGGTGTGTGGTATTCGTCGTCAATGAGGCCATATTTATGGCTCAATGTGGATTAAACATTCCCCAAAATATTTATTAAGACAATATTTAGACCCAGTTGGATTCTGGGTCAAGTGCGTCCAAAAACAAGGTCACAAGGTAAGATCTGAAAAAATCCTTTTTTACCATTCTAGAGGCCATGATTATGACTCAATCTTTATGAAACTTGGTCAGAATGTATATCTTACCAATATTTTGGCCATGTTGAAATGACTTAAAAATATACATTTTGTCTAAAAACTAGGTCACCAGATGAAACTTTAAAACGAAAATTCCACTTTGGAGGCAACATTTTTAAAACTAGACCATCAATTTATCATTATAATATCCAGGCCAAGTTTGATACTGGGTCAGATGCATAGAAAAACTAAGGTCAAACATTAAAACAAAATATGACCGACGTCGTGTTTGAAATATGTTGAAGTCTTCAACAATGAGTGTCCGTGAATTCAGGTGAGCACTGGAGGGCCCATCATGGCCATTTAGTTGAACTAATGCAGTGTATTTATCGCAAAGTATAGTTGGTAGATTGTTGAAAATTTACAAACATATTAATCAGCATTGGAATATGCTCTTTTGGTGAATTTATTTACAAAGGCATGTAAAAAATAACTTTATGGAATTGTTTCCCATACAACTCAAAAAGTATAACTGCTAGCATGATTTAACTTAATGTTTACGCGTCTCACTTTGTTGTTATTTTGGTGTGTTTTGCCCAACATTAGTGGATGATTGCGGCATCCTTGACCTACGGACACATTTAGTTTGGACATATTTTAGGACTTGGGCTTTAAGTGGTTATGTATTTAGGTGTTTGTCTCCATTAAGTGTTTATGTATTAAATTGTTTGTCTCCATTTATTCTATTTAACATGTCAGAGTTGTATTTCAGGGGCAATTAATGTAGCTGCTGACTCCTGGGGCATTTCTTGTCTGAGATATGAAATCAGTAAGTGTTGTCAACTTGAATTTATATGTACCTTGTTCTGAGAAAACTGGGCTTAATGCATGTGCGTAAAGTGTCATCCAAGATTAGCCTGTGCAGTCTGCACAGGCTAATCAGGGATGACACTTTCAGCTTATATGACATTTTTGGTTTAAATGAAGTCTCTTCTTAGCAAAAATCCAATTTATGCGGAAAGAGTCCTTATTTATAAGCCTGTGCGCAGGTTAATCTGGGACGACACTTTACGCACATGCATTAAGCCCAGTTTTTGCAGAACGCGGCTCAAATGTACCAGTATGCAGTTGAGAACTTCTGTTTTCAAATCCAGAATTTAAATCAATTGTTTCTATTTATGCTTAACTGAAAATGGTAAAAATCAATTTGTTGATAAATTGTGAGTTATTTCATCACTGTGGGTGCATGACTGATCATGACATGTACTTACAAATGTTACTTTGCTGTCTGTCAATGAACGCTGAAAATGAAGTGAATGTTTATGAAACTGATATGTGGTTAAAAAATTTACAACCTTCCTAAACTTGCTTACAAATGTTGCAACGGATATGGTGTCCTCTAGTAATAAGCTATACACTAACTTGACTACAAACTTATTGGCAGGAAACATTGACTTACCAAAAGCTGTTCGAGATGCAATGCAGATGCAGGTTGAGGCTGAACGGAAAAAGAGAGCATCCATCTTGGAATCTGAAGGTAAATTCTCCAACATACAAAATAAGTACTGCAAAGTTGTTGTTTTGCTATCTTGTTTTGGCTGGCTTTCTTATGTCCTTTTGTTGATGCTGTGCCTTGGTTCAAGTTTTTTAGGAAACCTATTTTTTACGGGAATGAATGGAATGACTTCATTCAAACTTATGAAAGAGAATCAATGTGAGAGAAATGTGATGCAATGCTTCCTAAAATGATTCATTTTTTAATGTTTTTAATCATGTTTTCCGAAGGAAAAAAACACAGGAGGGAAGCCCATAGTATTATTATTTTTTTTTTCCATATATATAGAAACAAGGAGTGCAACTTCATTTGCCGAAAAACTACACCATCTTTACTGTAAACCATGTAACTCGAACAATTTTTAACGAATCAACTACACACCGGTTGTTTTCGAAAGCTAATAAAATAATTTATCAGGAAAAATTTACATCAGTTAAGTATGGGCTTCCCTCCTGTGGAAAAAAATGGTTATTAGATTGGCGAATGTCGGTGGGTGGGCGGGCGTGCGGAACAAGCTTGTCCGGGCCATAATTTTGCTGTTCATTGTAAGATTTTAAAATCATTTGGCACATTTGTTCACCATCATTAGACGATGTTTTGCGCGAAAGAATTACGTCAATATCTCCAAGGTCAAGGTCACACTTTGAGTTCAAAGGTCAAAAATGGCCATAAATGAGCTTGTCCGGACCATAAATATGTCATTCATTGTGAGATTTTAAAATTATTTGGACATTTGATCACCATCATTAGACGGTGTGTCGCGCGAAAGAATTACGTCAATATATCCAAGGTCAAGGTCACACTTTGAGTTCAAAGGTCAAAAATGGCCATAAATAAGCTTGTCCGACCATAACTATGTCATTCATTGTCAGATTTTAAAATCATTTGGCACATTTGTTCACCATCATGGGAAGGTGTGTCACACGAAATAATAACGTCAATATCTCCAAGGTCAAGGTCGCCACTACTAAAAATAGATTTATTTTGAATCAAAAGGGGTTAATTATAAACAATCAGTTCAGTTTTAGTTGTCTCCCTTTATCAGACTTTTTTATCCCCGCGGAAAAAAAATTCAAAAGGGATATAGTAATTGGTCCTGTCCTTCTGTCTGTCTGTCTGTCCATCAGGCCGAAACTTTGTCCGGAGCATAACTCCAAATCTATTCAATGGATTTACTTTAAACTTAGAATATAAACAGATGGCTACTAGGAGAAGTGCAGTGACCAAGAACCATAACTCTATCTACCTTAGTTTTTGAATTATCTCCCCTTTTATATAATTTTAAAGTAAATTTTTGTCGGGAGCATAACTCTAAATCTACTGAAGGGATTTACTTGAAACTTGAAATATAAACAGATGGCAAGTAGGAAAAGTGCAGTGACTTAGAGCCATAACTCTATCTACCTTAGTTTTTGAAAAATCTCCCCTTTTATATTACTTTAAAGTAAATTTTTGTCTGGAGCATAACTCTAAATCTTCTAAAGGGATTTTCTTGAAACTTGAAATATAAACAAATGGCAACTAGGAGAAGTGCAGTAACCAAGAACCTAATTCTATCTACCTTAGATTTTAAATTATCTCCACTTTTATTTTAAAGTAAATTTCTGTCCGGAGCATCACTCTAAATCTACTGAAGGGATTTACTTGAAACTTGAAATATAAACAGATGGCAAGTAGGAGAAGTGCAGTGACTAAGAAACATAACTCTATCTACCTTAGTGTTTGAATTATCTCCCTTTATTTAATTTCAAAGTAAATTTTTGTCCGGAGCATAATGAATTATCTCCCTTTATTTGTTTTTACAAATATTATTCTACTCTCTAAAACAAATGTTGTCATACAAGCAAACACATTTCGGCGGGGATTTGGCACTACTGTGACAAGCTCTTGTTCACATTTAAAGCCTGGTTTTGTGACAATTTTGTCTCTGTTTAAATGTATTTACTGTATCCATATTTAAATTTCAGACAAATTGGGGTCACAGTGGTGTAATGGATAAGGTGTTTGCCTTGAGGTCATGGGTTTGATCCTTACTGTGGTAGCGTTCTTTAGAATTCCTTCAAAGACACCATGTACTGGTTCTAGGCCCAGGAAATAGACTTGAGAGCGTTTCAATAAGCCAGGGGCTTTCGGTTTGATCGAGCTAAAATAAATAGGTTTAAACTAAATTTCAGGTAAAAGAGAGGCAGAGATCAATGTAGCTGAAGGCAGAAAGCAGGCCAGGATTCTCAACTCAGAGGCCAACAGAACAGAGCAGGTCAATGAAGCTAAAGGTAAAATACTGCGTGAACAAGTTGTGTATATTTGCCATTTGTAACGCTTAGGTTAATAAATGTTTATACCAGAATGTATTTCATATATGAGTCATGTCTTGAAAAAGTGGTTCTTATGCTATGTATGGACAGCGTATCACAGTCTGGTCAGGAGCTACACTTTGCGCTAATAAGACAACAAAAATTGACAGTGTAGCTGACAGAGTGCCTCCTGACCAAACTGGCCAATGGCATGTTACCATTGTAACATGAAAAATGCATTTAAACTATCTTTTGATGAATGAAGATCATCCAACTGCATATTCACTGGCCATGGCAAGTGGGCGAGTGGAACTTTACATGACCACTTCTTAGTTTTATACTTACCTCATGTTGGTGGTTCTTGTTGCAATTTCAGCAAATATCACATATATTCTTGCTGTTGAATGATTCTTGTGGTTGAAAAATCCTTGCTATTAAATGTCTTTATTAATTCTTGCCATAATGAAACCGCAATGTTTCATTTATCAACACAGTTAACATTACTCTAACATTACATTAGCTTCATCCAATAAATGTACACAAATAAAAAACAGGAATATGGATGAAACTGATAAAAAACCCAGATAATGGGTTATGTCAATGTGTGGGTTTATGAAAGCATGCAAACAATACAATTAGGAAAGTACTCATTGAAAGATAAATGTAATGTAACAACCTAGTTATATGCACATGACCCCATTGCAAGGAAGCTGCCTAAAATTGTGAAATGTCCTCATATTAACGAAAGATCAAAAACTCCCTTAAAATAAACAGAGCAGAAATACAATATTGGCAGGTTCAACTTATAAGATCAAACTAAGATATAAAATTCTTAAGATTCCAATCATGAACAAAAAGTTTCTATAAGATGTCCTCTTTGTAATGAAAGGGAAAAACTCCCTAGAAACAAACAAACAATATGTTCATTTTTACCCAAAATAGATACTTCATACAATTTCATCAAATTCTGATCATTAGTTTCTGAGAGCTGGTACAGAATTAATAACAAATGTATGATGAAATTTACTATTTTTATCAAATAACCATGTAAAATCATTGGAGTGTAACAATCTGAAATCATGCTTATGTCCATCCTTCAAGGATGCCTCATACTCTGCATGTAATCAAATAATACCTGGTCAAGATCTCCAAGGAAACAAAGGACTTGATAGACATAATGCATGCATGACCAGGGGTAAAAAAGTTTATCAGACATTGGATTAACAACCTGACAAACTATTTTCCATGCAAATAAGAATTCAGAGACAGTTAAGGCTACAACTGTATTCAAGGAGCTAACAAAATGAAAATGCTGGAAAAATTATCAGAGAATTTTGTTTCACATCCTCGTCATCTTATTTCCACGAAAAAAAGAATTTAGACGAACTTACCTGAAACAATATGCTCTCCTCTTTCAGGCACCATAAAAAAGGTGCAATAAAGTTGATAACCTAAAATGGCTATTACAAATGAAATTTATTTATTGCGTTAATAAACATACTTTGATGCAATGCTGTTATTCCATCTTGTTTTAGGTCAGGCTGAAGCAACCATTGCCAAGGCACGGGCAAATGCCGTATCAGTTGCACTAGTGGCACAGGCTCTCACAAGAAATGTAAGTGCTGAAGAAATTGTCTGCAATCTGGATCAGAATTATGATTACTGATTAAGCCAACATCTATTTAAACTAACCTTGACATGAAACATGTTTGTGTTTTATGCCTTGCAACATAACATGTGTGGTTACTGGTCATGGTATTATTTCTACTGCAATTCGCCCCCTACCTCTGATTAACGCTGGGCAGTTGCCATTTCATAGTACGGGTAAACCAGCATACATAGGAAAAGAGTTAAATATCTTATTGCTGTGATATAACTGAAATCTTGTTGAAAACTGCAACAACTCATATTATACAAAACAAAGACATCTATAGTATTTAAATATGTTTTATAATGTTATAGAAACTTATGTCCGACATTGTGATACATGCACCTTTAAATGGTACTATGTTTGACTTTATAGAATGGAATGAACGCTGTATCAATGAGAGTTGCTGAGTCATATGTGGAGGCGTTTGGAAAACTGGCTAAGACCTCCAATACGGTCCTCCTGCCTACAAATACCGGAGATGTGAGCAGCATGGTAGCACAGGTGAGCTGTATTGCTGGCATTGGTATTCTTATTAATCTATGAATCCATTTTGTTACATGATCTGTGTCATGTGAAGATTGGTCTTATGCCATTTGTGGCCAACACAGCTCCAGACCAGTCACACATTTGCAAAGTCTAGTCAGGAGCAACTCTGTCTGTTAATTAGACCATGGACCCTTGCGTTACTTTATATCGGACAGGGTGGCTCGTGACTATGACAGTGCAACTGGGCAGACTGGTCACGAGGTGCTCTCGAAGCATATAACGGAAGATCCATTTTTGCATGATGCAGGTAAACTATTCTATTTTCTATGATGAATAATTTTCAGAAATTATATTTTGTTCCCTTCAATTATAAGCTTTCTTTTAATTTAAGGAAAAAATTTATCATAAACATGTATTTTGCTTGAGTTAAAAAAAAAGAAAAAAGTTGGCAGTAATTTTTTAATTTAAATCTACATACTTTAATCTTCTGAATAACAGCTGAGTTAAGGTTAAAACTTAAAATTTACCTGAAAATATGTAAAAAAAAATATTAAGAAAAGCCATTGCAAAATACATGTAGGTGAACCCTTCATTAGATTACCTTCTTTCCCTTCTTATGTGACTGATGAAAATAGTAAATTCTCTGATCATTTTGAGTTGAACCGATGCTTTATAAAATCCAATAAATACCCTCTTCAAACTGTCAAATTGGTCAATTTTCTGGCAAGGTGAACAATTGAAATGAAGACATTTTGCAATGAAGAAATGTGAACTACATAAGAATTTCTGTATTTAAATTAATAAGCCTGTGTTCTTGGCCACATTTTTAGCTCACCTGAGCACAATGTGCTCATGGTGAGCTTTTGAGATCGCCTTTTGTCCGCCGTCCGTCGTGCGCCGTCAACATTTGCCTTGTGAACGCTCTAGAGGCCACATTTATTGTCTGATCTTCATGAAATTTGGTCAGAACATTTGTCCCATTGATATCTCGACTGAGTTCGAAACTGGGTCATGCTGGGTCAAAAACTAGGTCACTAGATCAAAAAAAAGAAAAACCTTGTGAACACTGTAGAAGTCACATTTGATGCCCAATCTTCATGTAACTTTGTCAAAATGTTTGTCTAAATGATATGTTAGTTGAGTTCAAAAATGGTTCCGGTCAGTTGAAAAACATAGCCACCAGGGGGCGGGGCAGTATTCCTTATATGGCTATAGAGAAACCTTGTGAACACTCTAGAAGTCACAATTTTGGCCCAATCATCATGAAACTTGGTATAAACATTGGTTTCATTGATATCTCGGATGAGAGCGAAAATGGTCCAGATCGGTGAAAAAACATGGCCACCAGGGGGCGGGGCAGTTTTCTTATATGGCTATAGTAAAACCTTGTTAACACACTAGAGGCCACATTTATTGTCCAATCTTCATGAAATTTGGTCAGAAGATTGGTCTGTATGATTTCTTGGAAGAGTTCAAAAATGGTTACGTTTGCTTGAAAAATGTGGCTGCCAAGGGGCGGGGCATTTTTACTTATATGGCTATATATGGCTATAGTAAAACCTTGTGAACACTCTAGAGGCCAAATTTATTGTCCAATCTTCATGAAATTTGGTCAGAAGATTGGTTTCAATGTGGATGAGTTCGAAAATGGTTACATTTGCTTGAAAAACATGGCTGCCAAGGGGCGGGGCATTTTTCCTTATATGGCTATAGTAAAACCTTGTTTACACTCTTGAGGCCACGTAATGTAATTTGGTCAGAAGATTGGTCTCAATGATATCTTGGATGAGTTCGAAAATAATTATGTGTTGCTTGAAAAACATGGCTTCCAATGGGGCGGGGCATTTTTCCTTATACGGCTATAGTAAAGTCTTGTTAACACTCTAGTTTTATTTAATTCAGTTGCCCAATCTTCATGAAATTTGGTCAGAACATTTGTGTCCTGTGTAGTAAAGTTTGGTTTTATTATGTCAGTTTTATGTACCATAAACTGTTTTTTTTAATTTTTCATAACACAGAATTTTCATAATTAACAACTGTGTTAGTCATTATTACTTATGGTAAGCCTGTCAACTAAGAGAAAGCTGAAATGAAGACAACATGTACACAATTTTACAGTATCTATCTCCATTGTTTCCAGTAACCTGCTGAGTCATATTTCCCAATCTATTTTTAGTTCTGCTCTAGAATTTGTTAGACCCCAGATATTGATCATTGCAGTGTGTAACTATTTACCACTCAGCTTACTGACCCTCTCACTGTACTGTATGCCAGATGTAAATATCAGTGGTCAGTAATAAAAGCTGGTTGAACTGTTAGATATATTTTATTTCACAGTGGGAGTATTTAAAGCATGTTTTTAACAATTAACAAAAAAATATGTAACTTAAATGGGAACTTCATATTAAAACAAGATTCCATAATGATTCACTCTATATAATAATATTAAAGATATGTTAGCAAATATCAAATGGATAGTCAATGAAAACAATAAGGAAATAATTTCAATTATAAGTTTCTGGAGATAAAAAACAAATTCAGAATAATCTTCAAAATCAAGATTTACCTTTCTTATTTGCGGAGTTCATTTATCAAGATTAATCATTTTCAGGCTTAATGTATTTAAACAATGTCAGAAAGTTGAAGATAAAACGGTAATGAATGATACACAATATTGATGAAATGAAATATAAAATTGATACATTTTCATATTTCTAAATTGTTTAGTGTAAAACAGCCTACTGTTGAATAATATGTTTATAAAATGATTCAAGTAAACGGGAATACCTTTACTTAATTGAATTACAACCAGTCAGCAGTGTCATCCTGACTGGAATAAGCGATTGTGGAATAAATATTTCCGCATTACATAAGTGCTCACAAAGTTACATAACTCGTAACCATCCCGTGACCAGTTCACATGGGAAAGTAAACGAGACTGTACTGCCACACCTGGATACGACATTTAAGTTCGAAAATGGTTTGGATCAATAAAAAAAAACATGGCCGCCAGGGGGGGTCTTTTTCCTTATATTTATATATTAAAAAAGCTTGTGAACACTCTAGAAGTCACATTTTTTACTTAATCATCATAAAATTTTGTCAAAACATTAGTTATGTGGATGTCTCGGACGCGTTTGAAAATGATCGTGATAAGTGGAAAAACATGGGCACCAGGCAGTGGGCAGTTTTCTTTATATGTATATAGTGAAAACCTGTGAACAGTCTAGATGACATTATCTTCGTGAAATTTGGACATATCTTGGAAGAGTTCAAAAATGGTTCAGCACAGTTAAAAAAAACATGGCCGCCAGAGGGCCATTTGTTGTTCATTCTTTATGAAACTTGGTTAGAACATTTGTTTCATTGATATCTTGGGCTGCAAAGAACAGGTCATTTCTTTTTATCTCAGGTGAGTGACTTTGGGCCTTTCAGGCCCTCTTGTTAGCTTACCTGAGCACAACATGCTCATGGTGAGCTTTTGTGATCGCCTTTTGTCCGTCGTCCGTTGTCAACATTTTGCCTTGTGAACACTCTAGAGGCCACATTTTTTGTCCGATCTTCATGAAACTTGGTCAGAACATTTGTCCCATTGTTACCTCGACTGAGTTTGAAACTGGGTCATGCTGGGTCAAAAACTAGGTCACTAGGTCAAAAAAGAAAAACCTTGTGAACACTGTCAAAGTCACATTTGATGCCAAATCTTCATGTAACTTTGTCAAAATGTTTGTGTTAATGTTATGTTAGTTGAGTTCAAAAATGGTTCCGGTCCGTTAAAAAACATGGCCGCCAGGGGGCGGGGCAGTATTCCTTTTATGGCTATAGAGAAACCTTGTGAACACTTTAGAAGTCACAATTTTGGCCCAATCATCATGAAACTTGGTGGAAACATTGGTTTCATTTATATCTTGGACGAGTTCGCAAATGGTTCAAATCTGTGAAAAAACATGGCTGCCAGGGGGCGGGGCAGTTTTCTCTATATGCATAATGTGAAAACATGTGAACACTCTAGAAGTCACATTTTTGGTCCAATCTTCATGAAATTTGGTCAGAACATTCCTTTTCTGGATATGACGGTTGACTTCGAAAATGATTATGTATGCTTGAAAAACATGGCTGCCAAGGGGCGGGGCATTTTTCCTTATATGGCTATAGTAAAATCTTGTTAACACTCTAGAGGCCACATTTATTTCTGATCTTCATGAAACTTGGTCAGAAGATTCATCCCAATAATATCTTAGACGAGTGTGAAAATGAAGTCGGTTGGTTGAAAAACATGGCTGCTAGGGGGCGGGGCATTTTTCCTTACATGTATATGGCTATAGTAAAACCTTGTTAACACTCTAGAGTCCACATTTATTTTCCGATCTTCATGAAACTTGCTCAGAAGATTTTTTTTTTCAATGATATCTTGAATGAGTTTAAAAATGGTAACCTTTGCTTGAAAAACATGGCTGCCAAGGGGCGGGGCATTTTTCCTTATATGGCTATATGTGGCTATAGTAAAAACACTCTAGAGGCCACATTTATTGTCCAATCTTCATGAAACTTTGTCAGAAGATTCATCCCAATAATATCTTAGAAGAGTTAAAAAAGGATGGCCTTTGGTTGAAAAACATGGCCGCCAGGGGCGGGGCATTTTTCCTAATATGGCTATAGTAAAAGCTTGTTAACACTCTAGAGGCCACATTTATTGTCCAATCTTCATGAAATTTGGTCAGAAGATTGGTCTCAATGATATCATGGATGAGTTTAAAAATAATTATGTTTGCTTGAAAAACATGCCTTCTAAGGGGCGGTCTTCATGAAACTTGGTCAGAAGATTTGTCCCAATATCTTGTTATCTCAGGTGAGCGACTTTGGACCTTTCAGGCCCTCTTGTTTATGTGTAGCGCATTAATGTACACAGTTATGCTGCACGCAAACGACAGTTTTGCACAGATTTAAGATGTTTTCAATGACCTATTTTAAAATCTTAAGATAATGGCACAAACTGCAAGAAAACCTGTCTTTTATGCACTGAAGATTTTGATATCCCTCACCACTATAGTGGGGGGCATATTGTTTTTGCCCAGTCTGTTGGTCTGTTGGTTTGTTTGCCCAAGCTTTAACATTTTGCATTAAATTTTCTATAATGAAGATAGCACGTTCATATTTGGCATGCATGTGTATCTCATGGAGCTGCACATATTGAGTGGTGAAAGGTCAAGGTCATCCTTCAAGGTCATAGGTTAAAAAAACAAAATCAAAGCGGCGCAGAAGGGGACATAGTGTTTCTGACAAACACATTTCTTGTTGCTAATGTGTTTCAGTAACTTGAGATATTTGCAAAATATAGTTATTAACGGTGTGTTAACATTTTGTCCAGCCCATGTGTAAACCTCTGTGAACCCTGTTGATCCTGCACCCTGTGTTACCTTGTGTACATAAATTCAAAAGTGTGAACATTATTTTATAATCAAAAGGGAGATAACTGGTTTAGTGTATTGACAGTTATTTTAGATGGGTTGTCTATTAAGGTACTGAAGCAAGTGTGTAAGCAAGGGAACGATTACTTCACGTAATAACATCAGACTGATGCACACATAATGTACTGCTCTACAAATTGAGGACTGTTCTTGCCTAATTATGTCATTCTATTTGCTAACTTTCTACTTGGAAATAACACATGTTTTTACACATACTGAATGAGCTTCTCTCTTGTAAAAGGTGTTGTCCCAGATGATCTTGTGCAATCCTCACATGCTTATCAAGGACTTCACTTTCTGATTGTATGGTACCGGTATTTTTTCTTAAAAGCAGGGCAACAGATAAGATTTAAGGTCATTTCGTTTTCACTGCAAGCTTTTTCTAACAAATAGTTTTTTCCCTCAAAACTATTTGTCAAATAGTTTTTTTACAATTTGATCAAAATGTACATATATTTCTTGATCAGATTAGCGCTTCATTTTTAATTATTGATAATTCAATTTCTCAGCAACTTTTATTCCAATTAAGTCATTATAAATTTACAGTGACAATGGTTGTTTGTAATTATTAGTTTTAATTGTATATTAACAAATGGATGATGGAGTCATGAAGTTTAAACCAGTTTCAACACTCCTGCCTTTCAGTCTCAGTGCACACTCACATTGCCAAACCCTCTCCATCAATGACAAGCCAGTGGAAATCACGATGTTGTGAGTTTTTGAGACACGGAATCGCAGCGGTGTTTTGAGCGGAATATTTTAGAATCTGTCACCACCTGCGCTATTAAATGTGATAGTATACTCTTCACAATGTCTTTTCCCGACGGTTTGGGTCTCGTAACCGATTGTAAAATATTGGGTGCGCACGCCGTTTATGAAAGTTTCCTAACCCAACCGTGTTTAACAGAGAACCTTTTCCCGAACTTATTTCGGCGGAAGTAACTTTTTATATTGACACTGGCCCAAAACGTTGTCTATCAGAACTAACTGAAAATATTACGGCAACACTAAAGGTTGCAATACACTAATTATAATTAAACGCAGTACGGCGGAAAACAGAACAACTAAACGATGAAGAATCGATTTCAATTCCTTTTCTATTTTCATAATCTGTTAGATTGATTTTAAATTTCAATTCCTTTTCTGTCAAATACAAATCGTAAAAACGATAAAACGAACCTTATCTGTTGCCCTGTGAAAGGCAGTTTTTGCAGAAAATGTCATCCCTTATAAGGCTTTTGGGACTGCACTGGCTTATTTGGGACTACACTTAAATAGCAAGCGTTAAGCCCTATTTCCCAGAGCACAGCCCAAATTATATTTACCGGTAGTGTTGACATGGGCTTAATGCATGTAAAATGTCGTCCAAGATTAGCAGGGCTGACTTTTTTGGCCTAAACTTGATTTTCGGTAAGGAGTGACTTCCTTGAAACTAAAAAACCCTTAAAAGCGGAAAGTGTCATCCCTGATTAGCCTGGGCGGACTCAGTTTTCTCAGAGCGAGACTCATTTACTGGTAGTGTTGACATGTTATTGTTGAAAAAAAATTATGAGGTATTGTCATCACCTTGGCGTCGGGGTCGGCGTTGGCGTCGGCGTCCAGTTAAGTTTTGCGTTTAGGTCCACTTTTCTCAGAAAGTATCAATGCTATTGCATTCAAACTTGGTACACTTACTTACTATCATGAGGGGACTGGGCAGGCAAAGTTAGATAACTCTGGCGTGCATTTTGACAGAATTATGTGCCCTTTTTATACTTAGAAAATTGAAAATTTTGGTTAAGTTTTGTGTTTAGGTCCATTTTATTCCTTAAGTATCAAAGCTATTGCTTTCATACTTGCAACACTTACTAACTATCATAAGGGGACTGTGCAAACAAAGTTATGTAACTCTGACTGGCATTTTGACAGAATTATGTGCCCTTTTTATACTTATAAAAATTGAAAATTTGGTTAAGTTTTGTGTTTAGGTCCACTTTATTCCTACAGTATCAAAGCTATTGCTTTCATACTTGCAACACTTATTAACTATCATAAGGGGACTGTGCAGGCAAAGTTATGTAACTCTGACTGACATTTGGACGGAATTATGGGCCCTTTATACTTAGAAAATTGAAAATTTGGTTAAGTTTTGTGTTTTGGTCCACTTTTCTCCTAAAGTATCATAGATATTGCTTTCATACATGGAACACTCGCAAACTATCATAAGGATACAGTAAAAGGACAAGTTGCATAACTCTGGTTGTCATTTTTACGGAATTATGGCCCTTTTTTGACTCAGTAACTTTGAATATATGGTTAAATTTTGTGTTTCGATCCACTTTACTTCAAAGTATCAAGGCTGTTGCTTTCAAACTTCAAAAACTGTCATGCTATCATGAGGTTACTGTACCTGACAAGTTGAATTTTACCTTGACCTTTGAATGACCTTGACTCTCAAGGTCAAATTATTAAATTTTGCTAAAATTGCTTTAACTTCTTTATTTATGATTAGATTTGATTGATACTTTGACAAAACTATTCTTACCGGACATACCACAATAGACTCCACCCAAACCATCCCCCTCCCCCGGAATCCTCCCCCCCCCTTATTTTTATTTTTTTCATCTCACAAATCACCACCACACCCTCACACTTTACCCCCCCCCCACCTCACCCTCCCAAATTTTTTTTTTGAAACGGTTAAAAAAAACTAATATTTATTTTTATTATTTTATTTACCGTCCAACCATCGCACCCAAGAATATCCTCCCCCCCACTGACCCCCCCCCCCCCACCCCCGAATTTTTTTTTCCATTTTTTTTTTCGCATTTTTGGAAGATAATGTAACAAATGTCCACACCCCCACACTATACACCCCTCTTCACTCCACCCCTCCCTCCTTTGTGATTGAAATTGAGAGTCCCTTCACCTTTAAAAAGAAAATAGATGAGCGGTCTGCACCCGCAAGGCGGTGCTCTTGTTAACTGTTGCATTTGTACATTTGATATTCATACATTGTATCGTTAACAAACAAACATTTTGAAAGTCTTTTGGAAATCAGGACTTCTTCTATGACAAATGAGTTTGTTTGGTCTACTTTCAGCAAATGGGGCCTAGGTTTGATTAAAGATTGTTGTATCAGATATAGACAATTCTCAAAAATATTTAATTCACCAGTATGTTCCATTCAAAATAATGTATAATATTTCTGATTTCAGGCAATGTCAATTTACAAGAAATTGGCTGATACTTCAACTTCAAATACTGTTCAAGACAAAGACAAAGATGTGGATGCTTTCATTACCGAAGAGCTCAGTAAAGTGAAGGAAGAATTCCCTGAATCCAAATTACAGCTTGAGCTAGAAACCGAAAGACATAAAGATGACATTGTCAGTAAAAACTTTAAAAGGTCATCATGATGAGAAAATACATCTAGATTATGTTGAACGTGAAAGTCTTTATTTGTATGATGTATATGACTTTAAAGTTAATGTAATTTTTACAGAATTATGATAGAAATTATGATGTCTGCTAAAGGGATTCAGTCAAATATGTATTGAACATCAAACAGTTTATGTTTTCTCTTTAATATGCTCTTCTGAAAAAAGACCAAATGCAAAGCAGGTCGATTCCCAGTATTTTGCTATTTTTATCGACCATTATAGGACATATTAAAGACTGTGTGTAATAAGAAATGATGCATTGAAGGTGTATAGCATGAGTAGTTGCAAATCTGTTGTCAACAATTGTGAACCTTTGCTAAATTCTATTGAATAAAATAGAATATAAAATGTAGATAGAACATTTGTTGTTTTTAATGAGTATAAGTAAGAAAGGAATATGTGTGCACATGTACTCACTTTGAAAAACTAATCATGTTCACTTCACTGAAAGACACCCGGAAGCACTCCAACAAGTTCCAGGTCCTAGAGGAGCTGCTTGAAGAAGAGACGAAAGAGCAGAAGTGGCAGAAAGTGAAAGAAGCAGTGTCTTCAACATGCCAATAAGTACTGTGATCCAAATCTTACACCCACAAGGAGTGGATATCAGCAGAGATGCTTCAGAAAAAGGGGAAAAACGAGAGAGGAAGGCGAGTGTAAACAACAGCGAAACACGAGCCTCAAAAGTGAAAGCACAAGAAGAAAACACTGAAGCAAATTGGAGCGTCAATCGAAGTATTAGAGCAAGCAAGCAGAATTACCTAGAGATGCTTGCAAAAGAGACAGAAGAGGCAGCTTATCAGAACAGAGCTAAAAATCTGAACTCCATCACCAAGAGATTAGCAGGAAAGTTTGCCAAGCCAGAGAGGCCAATAAGGGACAAAAATGGAGGAGTAATGACAGATTACAAAGGGCAGAAGAAGAGGTGGATTGAGCACTTCCAGGAGCTACTCAACAGGCCAGCTCTTGTGAACCCACTGGAGATTCTGCCAGCTACAAGTGATCTGCCAATCAAATGCTGCACTCCCACAAAGGAAGAGATCAGCAGCGCTATCAAGCAATTGAAGAACGGCAAATCTGCAGGACCTGACAGCATACCGGCAGAAGCGCTTAAGGCTGACGTGGAGATAAGTGTGGAGCTATTACACCCGCTCTTGAGCAAGATATGGGAAGAAGAAGAAATTCCAACAGAGTGGAAAGAGGGTTACCTCATCAAGCTTCCTAAGAAAGGCGACCTCAGCTCCTGCTCCAACTACCGAGGAATCACACTGTTGTCCATCTCAGGAAAGTTGTTTAATCGCATCCTGTTGAACCGAATGAAAGAAGCAGTAGACCCACATCTCCGTGGCAAACAAGAAGGCTTTGGAAATGCTCATCATTCTGGAACAATCCCAGGAGTGGAATTCACCGTTGTATGTCAACATTATTGACTATGAAAAGGCGTTTGACAGCGTTGACCGGGAGTCCCTCTGGAGACTTCTGAGGCAGTACCGAGTGCCAGAAAAGGTCACCAACATCATAAGTCTTATGAGGGGAATGATCTGTAGAATCGTTCATGGCAGACAGCTCACGGATACCTTTGAAGTGAGGACTGGTGTGAGGCAAGGCAGCTTGCTCTCACCTTTCCTGTTCCTGCTGGCCATAGAATGGGTAATGAAGACATCAACGGAGCAGAAGCTGAATGGAATTCAGTGGACACTCTGGAAACAATTGGAAGATCTTGCCTTTACCGATGATTTGGCTCTTCTCTCCCACACCTAACAACAGATGCAAGAAAAGAAAAACATGGTAGT
The DNA here is from genome assembly GCF_020536995.1 of Dreissena polymorpha. Lineage (NCBI taxonomy): Eukaryota > Metazoa > Mollusca > Bivalvia > Myida > Dreissenidae > Dreissena > Dreissena polymorpha. Next base: position 134,174,111 of record NC_068358.1, on the reverse strand, counting down.
GGACAACTCGGCTAGACTGGGCCTCGCCATCAACAGAGGGAAGAGCACCACCATCAACAGAGGGAAGAGCAAGGTGTTCAGGACCAACGCATCCAACAACACACCCATCACAGTCCAAGGCGAGGTGCTGGAGGAGGTGGACTGTTTCACCTATCTCGGCAGCATTCTGGACAACCAGGGAGGAACGGATGCAGATGTCAGAACCTGCATCGGTTAAGCGTGAGCAGCCTTCCATCAGCTGAAGAACATCTGGGGATCCGGAGCAATTGGCATCCCCACCAAGATTAGGCTCTTCAATTCCATTATGAAGCCACTGCTCCTCTATGGAGAACCACTGTCACCATCATAAAGGAAATACAGGTCTTCATCAACACCTTTCTCAGAAGATCCTCAAGATTCGCTGGCCAGATAAGATCTCCAACAAAGAATTATGGAGAAGAACAAATCAGCCGTCAGTTGAAGAAGACATCCTTCAGAGTTGTTGACGGTGGATAGGCAACATTCTTCGCAAGCCTGCATTCAATACGACAAGGCAATCCCTCATGGAACCTCTTAAGGGAAAATGAAGAGAGGGCAGCCTAGAAACACCTGGCGCCGCGACCTGGATGCAGATGCTAAGCAGATGGGCCAAACATGGGGGCAGCTGGAGAGACTCGCCCAGAACCAAGACGCCTGGAGGAAGCTGGTTGGGGGCCTATATCCCAGATGGGACCAAAGGCGAAGATGAGACGAGATGATATTAAATGATCATATATAATAATCAGGCCTCCATTTCTCAAATATTCCTAATCCTGTATAACAGCATAAGCTTTATCTCGCATTTTTTAATTGCAATAAAGTGAACGAAAATTACATTATAAAACTATTACAAGCTTCAGAAGGATATTGTTTGTGATATGAAGAACATACATTATATTTATTACACTGTAAATCCAATATAGCGCGGTCAATGGGGTCCAAGCCGCGAAACAGCGTTATAACGGATCCGCGTTATAAGTTTTAAGCTCATTTACTGCAGGGCGCTATAAAAAAAGGTATAGTATAGCCTATAATATAGGTCATGTATATTGCCATGCTGTGTTGTCATCCGCAAATACATGCATATAAACCGAATCGTATCGATAACAGTATACATACCGTCATTTCATTTGTTCCTACGTCAAAAATTCTGGTTGCTATGGCAACAAATAGACTAGAAATACTGCTGAAAATGGTGGTTTTCTGGGTCCTGCAATAACTTTAAAAGTTCTTAATATTTTTTCATGAAACTTGAAACATGGATAGATGACAATATGGACATTATGCACTTCATTTCATTTTGTTCCTACATCAAAAAATCTGGTTGCTGTGGCAACAAATTAAAACAAAATTCTGACAATGGTGGAATTTCTGAAAATGGTGGAGCCGGTAATAAACTATATTACTTGGCAATAGTCTTGTTTAGTGATTAGTTGCTGCTTGCAATTTTGAAATAGTCACTCAAAAATGTCCAGGATACCATAATGGCCAGAGGGACGAAGTGTTATAGATTATTAACCCAAGGTTGAATATACCATAAAATCGACCAGAGACTAATAATTAATGTCGTTTATACTTTTTTTTTTACCAATACTATTATATTGTGTATCTTATAAAAATGTTTTAATGACGGAATACAAGATCACACATAATTAGACCTTCTGTTTTTAGTGCAAATATAATGCATTTCTATTGAACAAGTTAAACAGGCGTTTACTGCACTGTTAAGAAAATCTTTTTGCAAGTCGTTAAAATCAAGTTTATTAACAACATTATGACCAATTGAAAGAAATTTTCAACAACAAGAAAAGAATCTCAAATTGTTTGTATCTATGATGAGATGTTCTCGTTCGTTTTACTGGATGTATCAAATAATTGCGTAGTATAATGATTTAAACACAACTCTTGTTTGTTATGCTCCCCCCCCCCAAAAAAAATTGGGGGGAGCATATAGTTGCCGCTGCGTCCGTCCGTGTGTCCATCTGTCCGTCCGTCCGTGCACAATTTTTGTCCGGGCTATTTCTCAGCAACTAATGACTGGAATTCAATAAGACTTTATGAGAAGCTTCACTACCAACAGGAGATGTGCATATTATCAGCCGGTTCTGGTCGGATGATTTTTCAAAGAGTTATGGCCCTTTGAAATTTCCATTAACTGTACATATAGTGCAATTCTTGTCCGGGCTATTTTTCAGCAACTAATGACCGGAATTCAATTAAACTTTATGGGAAGCTTCACTACCCAGAGAAGATGTGCATATTATCAGGGGATTCTGGTCGGATGATTTTTCACAGAGTTATGGCCCTTTGAAATTTTCCATTAAATGTACATATAGTGCAATTCTTGTCCGGGCTATTTCTCAGCAACTAATGACCGGAATTCAATTAAACTTTATGGGAAGCTTCACTACCAAGAGGAGATGTGCATATTGTTAGGGGTTCTGGTCGGATGATTTTTCACATAGTTATGGCCCTTTGAAATTTTCCATTAACTGTACATATAGTGCAATTCTTGTCTGGGCTATTTCTCAGCAACTAATGACCAGAATTCAATGAAACTTTATGGGAAGCTTCACTACCAAGAGGAGATGTGCATATTATCAGCCGGTTATGGTCGGATGATTTTTTCACAGAGTTATGGCCCTTTGAAATTTTCCAATGTACATTCAGTGCAATTCTTGTCCGAGCTATTTCTCAGCAACTTATTACGGGAATTCAATGAAACTTTATGGTAAGCTTCACTACCAAGAGGAGATGTGCATATTATCAGCCGGATATGGTCGGATGATTTTTTAGAGAGTTCTAGCCCTTTGAAATTTTCTATAAACTATACATATAGTGAAATTTTTGTCCGCGCTATTTCTCCCCAACTACTGACTTGAATACAATGAAGCTTTATGGGAAGCTTAACTACCTTGAGGAGATGCGCATATTTTGTCCAAAGTAATGCCCCTCAAGACCTTTTCTTTTTTTGAATATATAGTGTAATATTGTGACAAAAAACCTTTGGGGAGCATCACCCGTCTCCGACGGTTTCTTGTTTTAAGCTAATGTGATCACCCTATGTCCAGCGTTTCAATTGTTTGGTGTGCAGCGTGCTTTTCAACTTTTAGCTCGTCCAATCCAATCTTGATGAAACTTAGTCAGAATGTTTATCTAGACAATATCTAGGCCTAAGTTCTATGTTTATCTAGACAATATCTAGGCCTAGTTTCTATGTTGATCTTGTGCATATGAAAACTAGCTCATCTGGTCAATGAAATTTTTGAAACAAATTGTTTACACTTTAGAAGGAATAATAATGACTCAATCTAGATGAAAAATGCTTAGAATGTATATCTTGACAATATCTAAGACGAGTTTAAATCTTAGTCACATTTGTCCAAATACTACTTCATCGGGTAAAATTCTATAAAAATTCTTACTACCACTCTAAAGAGGCAACTTTTATTACTCAGTCCTGATGAAACTTGTTCAGAATGTTTATTCTGATGATATGAAGGCCATCTTGGAATCTGGATCAAGTGGGTTAAAAAAGAATAACGGGTCATGGTGTTCTTTAATTCAGGTGAGCACTTAAAGATCATTATTGTCCTCTTGTTTAGAGATATGCAGTGAAATCAACAGCTTGACTTCTATAACTGTCAATCTTATACATGTATACAATTGTAGAAAATGGCCTGTTTAATATTTGTATGCGTATGTTTTACAGACAATGAATACAAAAATTCCATAACAAACATTTATCGGCCTTTTCCTGACAATTTGATTTGTATGAATATGACTTCATTATGATATGCTGGATTCTAAGAAAGCTTGAATTATAAACGAAAGAAAGAAATATACGGAATAAGTGTTGTATTATTTTATAACTGTCAATCTTATACATGTATACAATTGTAGAAAATGGCCTGTTTAATATTTGAATGCGTATGTTTTACAGAAAATGAATACAAAAATTCCAAGAACAAGCCATAACAAACATTTATCGGCCTTTCCTTGACAATTTAATTTGTATGAGTATGACTTCATTATGATATGTTGGAATCTAAGAAAGCTTGAATTATAAACGAAGGAAAGAAATTTACGGAATAAGTGTTGTATTATTTATAATTTTAATACTGGTTTATTTTAATGATACAGTACGCGCATATTGGTTTTGTGTTCATATATTCATAATGGAGAGCGTCTCTCAACATTGTAAGATTAAAAAGGTTTTTTATGTAAGTGTCAAACAATATACTTTCTTGATTTAATGAGATTTTTCTGTCGGCATAATGGCAATCACACAGAAGAAAAGATCTGACTATAAAATCACGATCTTCCGTCTTTATCTCTGTATTTGTCCGCAATTAACAGTTAAGTGTATATATCAAGTATATACTCGTGATTCGTTAAGAATCACAATAAATATGATACAGGAAAGCACTTTATCTAAATGTTGACTGTGTAGGTTGTTTCGTGTCGGTTGAAATAAACACCGGATATTCTGACTCATATTTCCTGTTGATATATTGTTGTTTGACAATTAGTCAGAAGGTTAGTCATTTATAGAATCACTTAATATTATATGGATTGTTTTATGTCTTTGTTGCGTTGTATCAATGTGAAACAAACAAAATATACAGTAAAATATTCTTCTAGGTTTAAAACTGACATACAATAAAAAAAAATATTTTGATTCTTTAATAATTTTCCAATGCAAAAAGCGCATGGGACCGTCAAACTGACATAACGGCGACGGTGTGGTGAAGCCCACTGTCCGATGCGTTCAGATTGGGGGTATAGGTATTACACTCAACATGGGCTCCTCAAACTGACTAAATCCCGATCCCTTTGTCGGGGTATAGGTATTACACTCAACATGAGCTCCTCAAACTGACTAAATCCCGATCCATTTGATGAGGTATAGGTATTACACACAACCTCTGTGCCCAATGGGTATGTATACAAAAATTATTGTTGTCGTTTAAATGATGTGAATGTCTGTACAAAGAACTGTATATTCCGTATTTTAAGAATTTGTCTTCACTTACGACATTGACCTTTGAGAATTAGACTAAGGCCATTAGCCAAACACTTCGCTACAAAATTTGAACATATGTTTTAAGTTATTTTAAACTTCCATGATGAATGATTAAGTTACTGTACGGACAAGCTGACTAATGCACCTACTAGACATTTGACCTCTGAGTGAGATATTGACCTTTAGACATCGATCTTGCGCATGAAAGGCCTTGCCCATACGGTTAGCATTTGGTGGTACACATACTCGGATATTGGTCGTGAAATCTTAATACGACCGTTTTATCCCCATATTTGATTCCAGTAGGCAGTTGTCATTTATTTGCATGCAAACGTGCGTTAGAGCTGGAAGGCCAGCTAACCAAAAAGTACCAATTAGAACTGGAAGGCCAGCTAACCAGGGGAGATAAGTTTGTTCAATGACCTCAGTGATATAACTGAAGTGTTGAAAAATCCATATAAACAAATACACATTATGACATTATATAGTTGAGTTTTGATCACATATACAGTTTATTTGATAATGACTAATTGCATTACCAAGAGAAGCATTTAATGATGTATAAAAACGAGCGGTGCCAATGAAAACCCGCGTATACAGTGCTTGTTTTTGCAGAAATTTCGGCGATACTAGAACCGTATTATATAACGACTTGCATCTTATCAAATACCATATCACTCAAGCAGTATCGTAAGTGTTAATTTATAAAATAATTACTGCAGTATATGAAAAATCAATTTTCTTAGTGTATCTTCACATAATCTATATGACCAAACTCTTATATAAACGTACACAATTATAAACATATTAATATCGGGATTTCTATACTAGATGATATGATATTGTTAAGCAAGTGAAAAGTCATAAACTGATGACATTATTATATTTCTTATTGCACCACATTTATACACCACTCTTTTCATATATACACACGTGAAAAAGTACTTGACAAAATAGAACATCTAGTACTATTTTACAAAAACCATCAAATAAACGGAGATAAAAATTCATCCACGCATAAAGTACTGAACAGTCACAGTGATCCAGGCAATACGTTTTGGGACACTTACAGAATGTGACATTAGTACACGTAAAACATTTGAGCCGTGCTATGTGCATGTGCGTAAAGTGTCGTCCCAGATTAATTTGTGCAGTCCGCATAGGCTAATCAGGGACGACACTTTCCGCAAAAACTTGATTTTTGCTCAGAAGAGACTTTCTTGAAACGAAAAATATCATAAAAGTGTCGTCCCTGATTAGCCTTTGCAAACTGCACAGGCTAATCGGGAACGACACTTTAAGCACATTCATTAAACCCTCTTTTCACAGAGCACGGCTCATTTATATATTGTGTTTTCATTGAAATATTATACCGAAAAATGTTAATTTCCAAACATAACATTAATAGAAAAAAAAAGAATTATAAAATGAAAGACATATGTGCTACTTAGATTACATTTGTGTAACTGCAAACTGTTATAACTTTGAAATGCTTATACAGGCGCAGCATTACACCAGAGAACTTATTCCTATGTACATCTTATGTATATCGTACATGATTGTGTATATCGTACATCTTATGTATATCGTACATGATTGTTTTCATAGCTTAAATTCGAAGCCCTTGCAACCGTATATGTCTATTGACCATGCCTTTATATAGCAATTACTAACCTAAATCGTTAAAGTTCAAAATGGTTTGGAAAAATATAATTGCAATTAAAATTCTTACACCAAACGCCATTCTTTAAAAAAAACACAATTTAATACTAGATCGTGAAGACACTGAGACAAAAACAAACAATATATTTTTTAATGATAATGAAGTATTCAACATATCCAGTAACGTATATGAATAACAAGAACATATTTCAATATTTTCGTTTCCTTCACATGGTGTTAAACGAAGTCAGATGACATTCCATAAGTAACAGAACTGCAAACTCCGTTGACAATTTTCGAACAGGCAGACTGTTATGTACATGAATGGCATTATTAAAGTTATTAATCATGTGGGGCGAGTCATCAGATTAAGGGCGCAACGTTACACAAGATTTGTCCCCATTCCACACCATAATTTTGGTCTTAGATGATGATTTGAAACTGCAACATCATAGATTGGGAAAATGACAATAATTGTTTCATATTCCTAAAACAATATATTAATTTAACAAACCGCACGAAAGAACATTGTACATTGGCACATGATCAAAGTTCTAAACCCCTTGGTTTATTGCATAACATTCTTTTAAGTCAATTTCAAGACTGTTCTGCTATTTTTGCCTCTCTGAAACCTTTGATGAAAATATTGACCTGACTTGGCGATTTTAGAGACAAACATCCATGTTATAGAATGCATTCTTTAAAGAAGGTCCTGTTCAGACACTTAAACAGTATGGGTAAAATAATCTGAACATAATACGAACAAAGTCCATTCATAATTGTGAGATATGAAATGTATTACAGCTGTTAATAACTCTATACGTGATAACTTTTGTTCGTTTCTAATTGAATAATTAATACGTAATTTAATTGAAAAAAACGTATTCACAGTTCAGACAAATATATGATATTGTGCCGTAAAGATAAAATTAAAACTTTATTGCAAAGAAGAAACATATTAATATCGTTTCTCATTTACACATATATTCATGTAATATGTTGGTTCTTTTCTGAAGAGTCAACCTTACGTGAGTCATGTCATTGCATGAGGTATGAAAACACGCAAATCTTCAGAATGAACACCTAGTTACTATAATCGGTAGTATGAGTCGCGTCATGTGAAAATGGGTCTTATGACATACGCAGTCGTGCAGTCTGGCTAAAAGCTCCTATGTCAGCTATGAAGTCACGCACGTATGGAATGTCTAAAAAGCGGACAGGGTAGCCTCTGAACTTATTGCCCGAATGCGTAGGGGCTCCGTTGGCCTCATACGGCATAGGGTCCATTTTTGCATGATGTGGATCGACTCATATCACGTATTTATAGATTGTCGTACAGAGCCGGTGTGCGGTTGCCGCTTGTGTGGCTCGACTCATATCACGTATTTATAGATTGTCGTACAGAGCCGGTGTGCGGTTGCCGCTTGTGTGGCTCGAATCATATCACGTATTTATAGATTGTCGTACAGAGCCGGTGTGCGTTTGCCTCTTGTGTGGCTCGAATCATATCACGTATTTATAGATTGTCGTACAGAGCCGGTGTGCGGTTGCCGCTTGTGTTACTATAATTTATGTTGTGAGAAGGCACCGTCAGGTCATTCCTGGGCGCGGTAAGGTGGTAGTCCGGCCGGTTCTGGCCTGGGGCCTTTGGTGCCGCGTTGCCGTATATGTGGCTTTGGGGACGAATGAAGTCGCCATCAGTCGGTTTAGAATCATGACGGTATGTAACATTTCCCTGCGTGTTCCCATCGATGACGAAGGCCATGGAATTTCGGACCTTCCTGATTTCGGCCTGCTGTTTTCTTGGCATAACGCAACAGAGCATGACGGATACAATAAGAATGATGAGGAGCAATGCAACACAAAGTGAGCCCAGTATGAGAACAAGTACCGGGCTACTGACGTCTTCTAGAAGTCCTGTTGTGGTGCTAGAAGGTTTCGTTGTGGTCACAGATGGCCGGGGCGCATTCGCATCGGCTGTACACGTCACATTGATGTCGGTTGTGATTCTCGATCGTATAACCATTATAAAAGATATGTTCGAATATTTGTTGATGTTTTCGATGAAAATATGAATAAGCGAATTGTTTCGAAACTGTTGTTTCTGAATGCGTTCCACATCGGAAGACAATTTATATGAATTGTGAACGTTATTCTGTCTAAATCTTAAAGGTTCGGAGTCCTCCTGGTTGATATGAAAAAACGTTCCTGGAACTAATTCCAACACTGAATCGTTAGTTTGAAACTCACAAGAACACGTGCCCATTAAAGAGTTTTCTGGGAAATTGTCGTTCATTAAAACTATGTGTTCACTTGTTGTTAGCGATGTATTCATACACATTTGTAGAACAGTTCCATACGTCTGTGCTTTCAAACAGAACAATCCGTATATAATTGTTACAAATCTCATAGTGATTATCGACGACATGTCGCGTCGCGCTACTTACTTGCCCTAATTTATACCAAGCAAGAAAACCCAAACAAACAAATATTATGAGTAGTTTACATCCTGCTCTTCGCGAGTACAATCAGCGTCTAAAAAAAGTAGCACTGTATGATCTTTGTATGATGGCTGGTACTTGTCTTTATCAATAGCCTCAACAACACTTCGCAGGATATATATTTCCGACTAATATGTTTGTGTACGTATTGTTGAATACAAAAGGTTATACGGGTTTTATTGTCTAATTGTGAGATAGAAAATGACATATTGTATTAGTATAATCATATTGTCAACACATAATGTCTCTTGCATTCGTAAGTGAAAACATGTGCTTGCAAATTTCAACATGTTTTATTCGGTAGATTCGTCAAAACGTCTAAATATTTTTCAACAGCACACGTTTTCGCAAATGGTTGTTAAAAACGATTTTTAAAATCGTCTGCGTTGTGTTGTCATAACCACATGACTCAGGTTTTTTCATCAAACATTTGAATACAACGTGGATGCTCTGACGTCGAAACTGCTGAAGCTGAAGCCAGAACTTACGCTGTCACGTGACGGAGCCTCCAGTTGTGCGTTTATGTCCCCTTGTCTCCCTTCAGCGGAACTCTTTTGAATGCCTCTGGCGGTAGTATCTTTTGACAAGTCCGGTTGATTATCTTGCGAAGAGAGGGCTATTCGATCGACACTGTTGTTGTAAAGATGTGCTCTTCCGGCATCCATTTCATCTGCCATCGACTGTCGTATCTTACTGAGCCTGGCCTTTTGTTTGCGCGGCATAACGCAACAAAGCATAATTGACACCATAAGAATGATGAGGAGAAATGCAGCACAAAGACATCCCAATATCAAGACAAGGATCGGACTGCTGGATTTTGTGAGTGAATCGAATTCTTCTTGAGGCGCAGTTGTGAAACTGTGCGTAGAAGTTGGTCTGTCTGATGCAGCAGTGTGTGATTTGTCAGAATCAGATGCCAAACAGTGGACGATGACCTCCGAATCGAATGATGCACTTATGATCAACACGAATGATACGTTTGATAAGCTAGCGCTGTTTGTTATGGAGATATTTATTGTCTTGACATCGTCTAATTGAGAGAAGTTGATTATGTTGTCAACCTTTGCCGACAGATTATACGAGTGAGAATTGTTAATATAAATCAAATTTCCGGAGCTATCGTTGTTAGGGTGTCGAATGTCTCCATGAATCAACCGAAGTAGGGTGTTGTTCGAACTGAATTGACATGAGCACGATTTGATAAGAGACTGCCTGGGAAAGTCTTTATTCATAAAAACAATCGGTCCATGTGTGGAAAATGTGATGTCAGTGCAGAACAAAATTCTAGTCCCATAATGCATGTCCTGAGCAACAACTTGCAAGAAAAGAATGTACACATTAATCCTGCGCACTATATCCATGACACAGTAATCTTTCGTTTAGATACAATACACTGCTTAACTATTCAGGATATGCGATGTTGTAAATACATCCGTTTTATAATATGCAAAGGAAATATAAGTTCCTAGATAAAATGTTAAAGGTTAAAACGTGGTATATTGTATATCACGAGTGATGCTCATAGGACTTCTGTAATAAACTTAACATGAATGATAATTTTTTTTATCCGATTCATGTTAAATTTTACGTTATAATGTATGGTGCCGTATGTATTTTAGAAGCTTCTAAGCTAACTCGGCAACAATTAGAAAAATGAAAGTTGTGGAGTGCTTTCAAGGTTGCACTGAAGAAATGTAAGAATAAATTCCCCACTCCCTAGTGGCAATGGGTTTTATGGACCAAAACCATGTTTAACTCAGGCAATATATCAGTCAAAAAGTGTTCTGAGAAATTTGAAGGAAGATTGGACAATGCGTGTTCACGCGGTTTTAAATAAATGCAAATCATGCAAACTGCCAAGCCTCTTTCATTTAAAAGGAAACCGACCATACCCCCTTGCGACCATGTTATTCAATGGACTGAATCAATTTTGAAACCCGGTCAAGATATCATTGGAACAAATGTACTTAACAATTTTTATGATGATTGGACAAAAATGTGACTTCTTGAGTGTAAACAAGGTTTCAATATACACATCTAAAATAAACTGCTCCGCCCCTTGGTGGTCATTATTTTCAACAGATTACTATCATTTTTTAACTTGACCGAGATATATTTAACCCATTTATGCCTAGTGTCTAGAAAAAAGGCCTTGGCAAACAGCGTAGACCTAGATGAGACGCCGCATGATGCGGCGTCTCATCAGGGTCTGCGCTGTTTGCCTAAAGGAATTTCTGTAAGAATAATTCTAAATATAGAAATAAATATACTAGACATCCCTAATTTTGGAAATAAATTTATCGTATTTAGGAGGATGGGAGAATCCACTAGGCATTAATGGGTTAAACCAAAATGATCTGATCAATTTTCATGATGATAACACCAAACAATATGACTTCTAGAGTGTAAATTAAAGTTTCTCTGATACAATAAAAGGAAAACTGCCATGTCGACCATATTGTTTTTAGACAGAACAGAACAGTTTTCAAATTAAGGAGAAATATCATAGGAACAAATGCTCGAATCTATTTCATAAATATTGGACTAAACTGTGGCTTACTTTGCAAACAAGATTTCCTTGAAACCATATAACGAACGCTTTCCTGCATGCTCGCTGCCATGTTTTTCTAAGGACGGGAACCAGTTTCGTCGGCGGAGATATCATAATTATAAATGTTACGAGCAAGCTTCATGATTATAAGAACAAAAATGCGACTTCTAAAGTTTAAGCATGTTTCATTATAGCCATGTAAGTAACACTGCCCGCGCGCTAGCGGTCATGTTGATAAACGGATTGGAACCAATTTCGAAATCTGCTCAGTGGGACTCCAGTTTAATGTAGATTTGAAAAACATTGGGACCTTTATAGTGTTCTCAAGCTTTTTTTTATGTTATCTAGTGGCCCACTTTATACCCCATGTGATTAAGTTTTGAACTTGGCCGCGATATCATTGGGGCTAATGTTCTGACCAAATTTTCATGATGACTTTGATTTGAAAATTAATATGGCCTGTAGTGTTTTCACAAGGCATTGTGAACGACACACGACGGACAAAATGTGATAACACAAACTTGCTATGAGCATGATGTGCTCAGGTAAAAAAAAATCGATCCCCTTACCTACGGCTTATCTTTGATCCACTTATTGTATCTAATGACGTAGAAAATCTTTCATTAACACAAATAAGACAGACGCTTGTAATGCAATACTAACATACCAACATATTTACTGATGACCGGCGCTTGGGCGTGTAACTACGAAGCCCACCGCATAGAAAGGTCTTGTCTGGGCTTTGCGACGACGGTCTCAGGTGTCATTGTGGTTGCTCGATCATTAACAGACAACTGCTGCAGTATGCTGAAAGGAGCTCCATTCTTAGGCACGAGGAAGCATTAAATGGGGTTAGTAATTTTTTTATTTGAATGTGCTGAGCCATTGAACAGCAAGAGGCCAACTTGGTACACACTATGTCTGTGTGAATGTCCGAGATGCATGTATCTGCGAATGAATTTGCTGTACAAAGGATAAAACAAAACTATTGGACACATCAAGAAAAGCGGCAATGTAATGAAACCAGGTCTACGCGTTAGCAACTTCCAAACAACATATCAGTGCGATGCATCCATCCAAACTCAAGTTACAACATACACTGTTTTTCGATTATTTGGAAAAGTGAATTTTTACTACATTTGACTGAATCCAAAAGCAATCTCAATGTAGGAATGCAGATAAGTTAACTAAGCTCGCACTGTTCATGTAAAACATCCTTCAAAACTAAATTTATTGAGCAGAAATTGTTGTTCTATTTTTATCACCTATGCCCTTGGCTTAACAATAACCCAAATGAAATCTCGGACTATGCCTTCAAGTAAGCTATCTTCACACACAGTTTCAATGTAAGACCTCAATCCAAACATAAGTTATTTAGCATGAACTGTTTTAAATTTTAAGTAACAGTGACATTGAACTTGACGCGACAATAGCAATCCAAAGCTAGGTCTTCAAGCTATATATTGCACATGTCACGAAGATTATTTAGTGTACGAATAAGTTATTGACTGAAAACAACTTATTATAGAGAAGAGAACATTAATTTGAAATTTCGGAAAATTTGGAAAAATTCAAGAACTATATATGTATTCCCACAAAACAATACCATCACATTTTGTGATGATCCGATGCAAACTAACTATGCTATTATTAAGAGTTATTGAGAGGACAAATTACATGTACATCAATTTTTGCAATTGTTTTCATTATTCAAGGAAATTTATTTAAGATGTTGTTTAAGCGGTCTGGTTGGTCATCAAACTTGGCCAATGTATTAGGCCCTTAACATGTTAACCAAGTTTCATGATGACCTGACATAAACTATGAAAGTTATTGAGCGAAAACACTTCTCCTGGACGCCTGTTCGCCCACCCACCTCCACGGGTGTTTTCGAAATATACAGAGTCTTTCTTGAACGGGCGTATGAATATTTGTTAAATATGATCATATTTAACCCATTTATGCATAGCGCCTAGAAAAAAGGCCTTGGCAAACAGCGAAGACCCAGATGAGACGCCGCATGATGCGGCGTCTCATCAGGGTCTGCACTGTTTGCTTAAAGGAATTTCTGTAAGAAATATTCTCAATGTAGAAATAAATATACTAGACATCCCTAATTTTGGAAATAAATTGATCCAATTTAGAAGGATGGGAGAGTCCACTAGGCATTAATGGGTTAACTCATAAAAAAATTCCCGCAAATGAGCTGAACGATTATAAAGTAAGGTATATCTTACCTGTCCGATTTACTTGTCTTGCGACAGCATTCATTCGCTGTAAACAGTGTTTGCAATTTTATTAACCCATTTATGACTAGTGGACTCACCCATCCTTCTAAATTGGATCAATGTATTTTCAGAATTTAAGTCCTCATCTGGGTCTACGCTGTTTACTAAGGCCTTTTTTCTAGACGCTAGGCATAAATGGGTTAAACAAAGGGTAAACATTATTTTACAATGATTTTCTTCATGTAGTTATCTTGCTTCAATGACAACTACCACTAGATTATCTGACACATTATACGAGCAAACATTGCCAAACTTGCGTATTATTATTTTTATTAACTTGTTAGTATCTGCTTAAACATGTATCGTCGCCATCAAAATAAGCACGAATAGCTATAAAACCTCATCATATATTCGTACAGTTTAATCTTGTCTGATGTTTTAATGAATTTAGCCTGAGCTCTAGTAATTTTTATTAAAGAAGTGAAGTATTTTCTGAACTAACGTTAACAGGAAATTAGGATTGGCAATGTCGACAAATTGTGAAATTGTATAACCTTTATCCTTATTTACAAAATCTCTAGAGTGGTTTATTACTGCCGACGTGATTCGAACGAATTTACATCGAAAACATGTCTCTAGCATTAAGTTAAGATATTGTAGCTGTTAGAGGCTTTATAATTAACAATCAACCAGTTCATATTACATTATTGCAGTAATGGTGTTGCAGCTCGTCAGAAATCAAGATAAACTGATATTTAAAAGCTGGCCGAAGGGTATTTTTTAAGTGTACTTGTGTACATCATCATCATCATCAGCAGCAGCAGCAGCAACAGCAGCAGCAGAAGCATCATTATCATCTTTTTCACAATCACAATCATCATCATTATTATTATCGTCACATAGTTAAACATTCTCATTTCTTAAATGACATCATCATCTCCGTCAAATCAAAACCAGCACAATTAGATGCATTTTTTCTCATAACCAGAATATAAATTGCAATAATTGGTCTGTACCAATAAGTTTTGAAACGAAACAATCAGGAATACTCATGTGTGGTTACTGAATTATTGCTTCGAACAATTGTTATTAACAATCCAATAAGGATAATGTATACATCGTTTATCGTACGCTAATAGTAGTATTAGTATAATCAAAGCGCTGAAGGAAGGCACTGAAGTTGTTCGCTGTTGTCGTCCTTGATTAGCTTGTGCGCATTGCACAGGCTAATCAGTGTGCAAAGGCTAATCTTATTTGACATGCATTAAGCCCCGTTTTCCCTGAAAGCAGCCAATATGTACAGATTTCAATGATAAACACTAGACTGGCCAATGTCGTCTTACAAGCTGGTAAATACACATACTGCAGCAGTAGAGCAGACGCTCCTAAGCATTCATCGTTTGCAGTGCAGACAGGCAGCGGTAATCGTTCCTAGCGTAGTGAGTTACCGTCCTTAGCGTAGCTAAGCACATACTGATTTGCAAAACATGCTCTGTAAATTTAGTCCGTCGCTAACGCGATCAACTAAAAATGATAGGATTTCGATTTATGACGAGAAATCTTAATGACGAGATAAGGGCGCTTACGGTTGTATGGTGTTGTTGTGGTTGATGATGATGATGAAAAACAACATGATGATGTGGTGGATTTGCTTTTGTCGTTGCTTTTTTCATGATGATAGCGATGTTCTGCGACTGATGATGGTGATGGTAATGAATATTATGCTAAGAAAAAAGTAAGATGCTGAAAAGGATTACCGATAATTTATACTTAAATTGTATGCTCACTTACAAGTAACATATATCTAATTAAATTCACGGTTTTCCATGCCAAAGTCTGTTTGACAGAACAGTTCGTTCCAAATGTCACGTACTTTGAAGTTGGAAGCCAATAATAAGTTGACACAAAAGAGTGGTTAACCATGTCACAATTCAGTGAGCGTGTGTTGATGTTTTAAAAAAAACTCATAAAAATTGAACTCTTAACGTTTGGGTCAGTGTTGATTTAATAAATTGCGGTTTTATCGATGTTCTAATTTTCATTGCTGTATTTATTTTTCAATGCTTGTAACGAACAATATTTGCTTTTATCAATGCAATTGTGACAGCAGCAGATCTTGTGAAGATCTACCTGAATCCCAACACGCCACGTTTTTATATATGCTGATATATCTGCTAGTTTGGGGCGCTGTGCAATAATATATATTAACGCAACAGTTTGTATATAATATAGTATAATTCAAATAATATTTTTTAAATTGTATGCATGATGGTATCGACTTTATGTGATGCAATACTTCCATTTCGTCTGTTGTTTGTGCAGATGAAGTTTCGATTTGTTTTTTAGAAGACATCGCTATTAACGATGTTTACACCATTTATTCTAATGAAAAAACGCTATTCTTTTCGTGAAGAATGTGCTTATAACGCATGTGCGACTTTTATAAATCTGTAAAAAGTCGGTTTCTGTTTTCTTGTTCTGACAACCCATAAGACAATATGATAACTGACTAAATAAGCATATTACTATTAATAATATTTTTTACAAACACATATATACTTAATATTTATGATGCGAAGAATATTATTACTTAAAATAAATCCCTTTACAAATTTTGATGACCTTGTTAAAGTTCTACAAGAAGAAAGCAATATCCTTATAGACTGGTTTACTTTTAATTGTATGCAAGCTAATCCCGACAAGTTTCAAGCTATAGCTATTGGAAAAAGAACCGCTTCCAAAAACCTTTCTCTCGACATAAGTAATGCTAATATAAAATGTGACGATGTTGTTAAACTTTTAGGAGTAAACTTAGACTCAAACCTAAATTTTGATCACCACATTAGTAGCATTTGCAGTAAGGCAGCACAGCAGCTAAATATCCTGAAAAGAATAGGGAAAAACCTCTGTCGTCTTAGTAGACTAACCATTTTCCATTCATTTATCTTATCAAATTTCAGTTTCTGCCCTCTAACTTGGCATTTCTGTTCTAAAAGTAACACAGACAAAATTGAAAAAATACAAGAGAGAGCTCTTCGCTTTGTATATGATGATTACAACAGCTCATATGACCAATTACTCACAAAAGCAAACTTACCTAGTCTATACATTAGAAGAACCAGAGTAATAGCACTTGAAACCTTCAAAATTATAAATAAAATGTCTCCACCTGTTCTAAATGACCTTGTTATCAAACGTGAATCTCGTTATCACTTCAGGTATACCATTCTTCTTGAGATTCCCCAAGTCAAGTCTACTAAGTATGGTACAAACAGCTTCCGGCATGCAGCTCCAGTTCTGTGGAATGCTTTACCAGAAAGCCACAGGAAAGCAAGTAATTTTAACCAATTTAAAAGCTTTATGATGAGCTGGACTGGCAAAGAATGCAAATGTTCTTCCTGTAAAGTTACATAGGTACATAAAGTTCTGGAGCTGCATGCCACACTGTGTTTAGTTGCTTTTGCTGCCTCTGTTTTGCTTATGTATTATTTAGTTTTTTATTCTGATTGCTTGTGCTTGCTTCTAACTTGTGTTTAGTGGCTTTTGATGTCTTTGTTTTTGCGTATGTACTATGTATTATTTTATTTTGTCTGCCTGTGCTTGCTTCTAGTTTGCTTCTAATTTGTTTCATGCTTTATTTTTGTGCTAGCTTCTAATTTGTGTTTAGTGGCTTTTGATGTCTATGTTTTGCTTATGTAGTATGTATTATTTTATTCTGATTGCCTGTGCTTGCTTCTAGTTTGCTCCTATTTTGTTTCATGCTTAATTTTGTTTCATGCTTTATTCTGTTTTTATTGTGAGAAAGCTGCTGATCAGTTCATTTCGTATCTGATTCGAGGTGATATTCGTTCTTAGCACTTTTTTATCTGTCGCACTTTTGTGTTTCTTTTTGAATTCAGATTCTTATTCACTCGTCTTATTGCAGTTTTTAGTCCTACTAGCAGGTCTAGATCAGCAGCTTCCTACACAGTTTTTAATTGCCTCAAATTTTATTAATGCTTTAATATTGTCAAACTTATTTCAGTGTTGCATGTAATTTATTATCTTAATTTGTGCTTTCACCCTTAAAAACATGTATTTGATCTTTCTTTTAGCTGTTTTACTCATGTTTTATTGCTTACACTTGTTGTTTAGTCGGTTAAAAAGCTTTGCAGCTTATGTTATTTGTTATATGTCTTGCCGACTCAAAATAAAATTTATTTGTATTTGTAGTCCTTTGACCTAAGTTGTGGCTGAATAAAGGCATCCATATCCATTTGTTCAATGTGCATTATTTATTAATCATTCATACATTGACATTTTGCATTAAAACTGCAATAATTTGCATTTATACTTGCTAAACAAATACAACTTACCATTTGCTACCTAATGTACACATACACATTCAGTTAAAACATCTGTAATTCGAACTATCGTCCAATGTAAATTGTTTGACCTGTCCCCCTCTCAAACCATAACAAATGCTTCGAGTTCACATGTGAAGTACGAACATGTTTTAAAATATTAAAAGCTTTTGTGTTAAAAATGAAATTACTATTACCTCATTGCATATTATAATAAAATAAAACTTGATTTGACAATCTCAAGCAGAATTATAAATAGAATATCGCATAGTGCATATACAACATGATAAAATGTATAAATTTAACCAACACCACAATGAAAAGTTAAGTTGTTGCAGTACAATTATTGGGTAAATCAATATATTGTCTACATTTTTTTAAAAACACAAGTTAAACTTTCATTTACACCTGTACGGTTAAATCCAATAACATATATTCTGGGATCTTGAACAATGGCTGTTGTTGAAAAGTCGGGTGTCTTAGTGTGATACTGTATATTGCTTAATTGATTTGGAAAAAAATGTTTTCATAAGTTCATTGATGATTCTATTGATACATCTGCAATAAAATAGATGTGTTGACATCCCTGAAGCAGTGAAAGGCCAGCTATTTCTGTGATCTGAAAATACAGAACGTTACAAAAAGTTTGAGTTAAATATTCTGTTCATAATGTATTAACATGCACCACGTGTGTTTAATAACAAACTTTCATACTATTTAAAAAAATCCCGTTCACTGCAGTTTATTTTCCTCGTTAATAGGTGTGTGCGAGTCATTGGCTCCCACCCCATGCCAAATTTACAAGCAATATATACATATTTCAGCGAATTTTATACATTAAACCATCAAGAGCTTTTACAATACAAAGAGTATTTGTTAAAAAAAATATTTGCCAATACGAGACGTCTAATGTCTCTTATCACAACTACTGAAAAAACTGACAAAGAGGTGACAATAGTTCCTATTCTTGCCTCAAATCATAAAACAAATCATTTAGTACATGGTAATGTAAGGATGGGTACGATTTTGCTGGTTTAAGAGTCAATGCAGTTTGGTTCAATTTACTATTCTAAATATACATTTTTATCAAAACAAATATTAGGTTTTAGGGTAGATTTGTATTTGTATATCCCATTATAAAAGAAGACATATTTAGAAAGTCCGAAACAATTATTACTACCAGAAAAAATCTGCTATTAATGGATTGACATGCTTACGTTCTCAAAGCAAATGTTAAATAGTTTCAAATTAGGTTTGACAAAACGCGCATTTGGTGAGGTGGCATATCAAATTCAAAATAAGGAGTGTGTACCTAAGATTGTATGTACATTTATGTATTGATGCCACAGTAAATTCGTATCTCATGTCATATGAGAAGGCATATCCAGAATTTGTCGTCATTCTATTGATGCAATATAGTTCATTATTCGACCATTTATCTTTGCATACTGGCGAAGACTAAAACGTGGGAATACAAGTTTTCAAACTGCGAGACTGCGAGTGTCATATAGTCCATTTTAGATGGTTAATTTTTAGGTCAAAGATTTTACTCTTCCTAGATTTTCTTAAACTGTGTTTATTTCATTCCATGACCCTTAAGATTCGATAATTCTATTAAGCTCAAATTTTCATGTCCATATTTTGGCGGCCATCTTGGATTTTAAAATGGCCGCCACGGAAAATGGTAGAACGTCAGAAATCTTCTCATAACTTGGACATTTATGGGTATAAAATGACCATAAAGGTGTCGAAATGTTTCTTAGACACCGTACATTATTTTCATTTTTTCTATACCCATTTGAATGTACTCATTTGCATATTAATGAATATAAAAATAATTGAAATCATAACATTTTTAAGGAAAAAAAGCGATTATATTTTTTTCAAGCTTATTTCTGTTAATTTGGAGGGACAGATACTATTGGAACCAAAGAAACTAGATTACCATATCTAGATAGATGTGTACTGGGCATAAGTTACATCTCATTATACAAGATATAATACAAAGCAGACCGTACGTAATCTCGGAAGTTGGGATCGAGGTGCGGATAATGGCTTAAAACATAATAAATCATGATAAATTCCTCATGGTTTTATTATCCCTTGTTTGATTTTGAATTTGTATCCCTTTTAAGAATGTATATATAAGTAGATGTCAAAATGCATTATTCTTTCATCAAAACAATTGCCATAACATCTTTAAGAAGTATCTGTATGAGTACAATTGGGACAAGATGAGTCACAGGCTAAAAGAACTTTCAAAGAACGGTAAGTCTTTACTTCAGTTCCTCTTAATTTTGTTATATTTATTTATAAAACATGCTCTCAAATTAGATCTATATCCAGTGGTAGTAATTTTGTTGAATATAAGTTTCTTCCCTTTTTGCTATCTCACAATAAAAAATATATAGTTGTTTCCCGTTGTTATATTCCGCCATTAGAGTTTACAAAAATAATAAGCAGACAGCATTTTGTTTTTCGCATTTACATAATTTAAGCAGTCTTCACGATAGTTCATTTTATCCACTAGCCATTCGGGCTACTTGAATGGTGAAGACAAGTAGCCCAGCAGCAAAATTACTAGCCCAAAGTAAATTTGTTAAAATATACACCCTGCTAAAGGGTTTCATCTTTCAATAGCAGATAATCTATTAAAAAGTAAAATTGTATCCAGGGTATGTTTACTGTAAAGCCTATTGCAAAAATAATTGCAACACAATATAACAAGTCAAGGTAATTATGTCCTTTATTAATCATAAGTCTTTTACATGTGATAAACAACTTCTTCGCTCATCTCATCATCACTGCCATCATGGAGATCCTCTTTGTCAGAAACCATATCCTGTAAAACAAGCAACCTGATAGTTATTTTCCAGAAGTTTACTTGACAAGTGAAGGCATAGATGGCATACTTTTATCATACATGTTGACTTATTTCTTATGCTGTGTTTTTAAGCATAGCTCATTAATCTCTGTCAGAGCTCCAGATAAAAATTTGGTCAAATTCTTATTTACTCCCTATTTTAAAAATTAATTCTTATTTTACCCCCTATTTATAAAATTAATTCTTAACAATATATTACCAAATAATTTTGAGTGCTTTAGATTCGCAGTCATTTACACAAGAGCTTATAAGTTCACCAATTATTGACGAAACCATGCTTTGGGTATTTGAATCTAATTGAAAAAATGCATGCAGCGAGGACTTTTGACACTGAAATGGGTTTTTTGCCTTCCACGCTTCAATACACCTCTTCAGTAGGCCATTAATTTTTTTTCTGTAAAACGGTCACTCACACTTCGGCTTTATATAGGTCATAATGGCCTTTTGATCGCCGTTAAAGTCATATCAAAAACTATATTTAACATTTAATTTTAATGGAATTTTGAATAGGTATACAGTATATTACTTGTGTATAAAAATTACGATAAGTGTAATTAAAATGGTACAATAAACACTAATGACTCGCCTGCAAATCTAGGAGAACAGAATCGAGACTGTTTGGCCTTTGGACCATTCTTAGGTGTGGCTCTTCCTCACAGCAAACGCTTGAGTGACGTTGATTTAAAGTTGTAGTTTTAATTGAGCGCCAAGACGAGCCAGAACCGGGATGAAATGTTTACCATACATAATTTGCTACTGGAAGATTTACGTACGTTCGAAAATTTCGATTTCGTGTTTTAATTTTTCAATGCGTAACTTTACGCAAAGATTTTAAATCTAAATCGTTATTTAAATAATTTAATTTGTTTTTACGCCTTTACGCATGTTATCTGGAGCACTGATCTCTGTCTTACAGAGGTAGCTTCTCCTTCATCACTGATTTTTAACCACTTTTCTTGAAATTCACGTTTCCGAGATTTTTCATAGTCATTTGTTGACTTACGATCAGTAGTGGGCAGTTACTTGCCAGGCGTCGCTCCAGCTACGTATTTAAGCATTATGCAGCCTTATGCGCGTAGGGACTTACAACATTGGAAATAAACACACACACACAAGGTTACAAAGTAAAACGATGTTTATTCCGGAAATGCAAGCCGCGGACGTCGATTGGTTTACTTCAGCATTAAACACATCAGCATGACATGTGCCAATAGTAAATAACCAGTCTAAATTGTTCAACACGTGGCCTGGGTTACGACTCAAAAATCATTGTTGAATGTATGGACCAATTGGAACGCGTCTAAATCTCGTATTTTAGGCGAAGTTGAACGAAGTTCTGTCGGAAATCTTCGCGAAGTACTCACAAAATAATGACGTGTATCACACTTAAAAATGTAAACAATATTGATACACGGAATTTCTACTGGCCCGACGGGCGTACGATATGGCAATTTTAATAGGCCCGAGCTATAATTTACACGCCCAGGCCACCGGGCGTGCGCTTATTTCGCAGACTGTTTAAGGGTAATTTATTGGATTGATTTTATGTTATTCTCCTTTAATAACACTTGGCAAAGCATTTGATCAAAATTGTATGTGATGTTTTCTTTGTAAATGTATCATGGCCAAAAATTAAAGTGTAGTAGTGGTCGGATGGGTACCTGTACTATGATATTTTATCTTTTCTCGCTATATTAATAATCAAATTCAGCCGTACGATTTTGTATAGGACTTAATTGATTAAACAAGAATGAAATGTGTCAATGTATCTATCGATGCAAACTATGTTATTATTAAGAGTTATTGAGAGGACAAATTACATGTACATCAATTTTTGCAATTGTTTTCATTATTCAAGGAAATTTATTTAAGATGTTTTTTAAGCGGTCTGGTTGGTCATCAAACTTGGCCAATGTATTAGGCCCTTAACATGTTAACCAAGTTTCATGATGACCTGACATAAACTATGAAAGTTATTGAGCGAAAACACTTCTCCTGGACGCCTGTTCGCCCACCCACCTCCACGGGTGTTTTCGAAATATACAGAGTCTTTCTTGAACGGGCGTATGAATATTTGTTAAATATGATCATATTTAACCCATTTATGCATAGCGCCTAGAAAAAAGGCCTTGGCAAACAGCGAAGACCCAGATGAGACGCCGCATGATGCGGCGTCTCATAAGGGTCTGCGCTGTTTGCTTAAAGGAATTTCTGTAAGAAATATTCTAAAATAAGAAATAAATATACTAGACATCCCTAATTTTGGAAATAAATTGATCCAATTTAGAAGGATGGGAGAGTCCACTAGGCATTAATGGGTTAACTCATAAAAAAATTCCCGCAAATGAGCTGAACGATTATAAAGTAAGGTATATCTTACCTGTCCGATTTACTTGTCTTGCGACAACATTCATTCGCTGTAAACAGTGTTTGCAATTTTATTAACCCATTTATGCCTAGTGGACTCACCCATCCTTCTAAATTGGATCAATGTATTTTCAGAATTTAAGTCCTCATCTGGGTCTACGCTGTTTACTAAGGCCTTTTTTCTAGACGCTAGGCATAAATGGGTTAAACAAAGGGTAAACATTATTTTACAATGATTTTCTTCATGTAGTTATCTTGCTTCAATGACAACTACCACTAGATTATCTGACACATTATACGAGCAAACATTGCCAAAACTTGCGTATTATTATTTTTATTAACTTGTTAGTATCTGCTTAAACATGTATCGTCGCCATCAAAATAAGCACGAATAGCTATAAAACCTCATCATATATTCGTACAGTTTAATCTTGTCTGATGTTTTAATGAATCTAGCCTGAGCTCTAGTAATTTTTATTAAAGAAGTGAAGGATTTTCTGAACTAACGTTAACAGGAAATTAGGATTGGCAATGTCGACAAATTGTGAAATTGTATAACCTTTATCCTTATTTACAAAATCTCTAGAGTGGTTTATTACTGCCGACGTGATTCGAACGAATTTACATCGAAAACATGTCTCTAGCATTAAGTTAAGATATTGTAGCTGTTAGAGGCTTTATAATTAACAATCAACCAGTTCATATTACATTATTGCAGTAATGGTGTTGCAGCTCGTCAGAAATCAAGATAAACTGATATTTAAAAGCTGGCCGAAGGGTATTTTTTAAGTGTACTTGTGTACATCATCATCATCATCAGCAGCAGCAGCAGCAACAGCAGCAGCAGAAGCATCATTATCATCTTTTTCACAATCACAATCATCATCATTATTATTATCGTCACATAGTTAAACATTCTCATTTCTTAAATGACATCATCATCTCCGTCAAATCAAAACCAGCACAATTAGATGCATTTTTTCTCATAACCAGAATATAAATTGCAATAATTGGTCTGTACCAATAAGTTTTGAAACGAAACAATCAGGAATACTCATGTGTGGTTACTGAATTATTGCTTCGAACAATTGTTATTAACAATCCAATAAGGATAATGTATACATCGTTTATCGTACGCTAATAGTAGTATTAGTATAATCAAAGCGCTGAAGGAAGGCACTGAAGTTGTTCGCTGTTGTCGTCCTTGATTAGCTTATGCGCATTGCACAGGCTAATCAGTGTGCAAAGGCTAATCTTATTTGACATGCATTAAGCCCCGTTTTCCCTGAAAGCAGCCAATATGTACAGATTTCAATGATAAACACTAGACTGGCCAATGTCGTCTTACAAGCTGGTAAATACACATACTGCAGCAGTAGAGCAGACGCTCCTAAGCATTCATCGTTTGCAGTGCAGACAGGCAGCGGTAATCGTTCCTAGCGTAGTGAGTTACCGTCCTTAGCGTAGCTAAGCACATACTGATTTGCAAAACATGCTCTGTAAATTTAGTCCGTCGCTAACGCGATCAACTAAAAATGATAGGATTTCGATTTATGACGAGAAATCTTAATGACGAGATAAGGGCGCTTACGGTTGTATGGTGTTGTTGTGGTTGATGATGATGATGAAAAACAACATGATGATGTGGTGGATTTGCTTTTGTCGTTGCTTTTTTCATGATGATAGCGATGTTCTGCGACTGATGATGGTGATGGTAATGAATATTATGCTAAGAAAAAAGTAAGATGCTGAAAAGGATTACCGATAATTTATACTTAAATTGTATGCTCACTTACAAGTAACATATATCTAATTAAATTCACGGTTTTCCATGCCAAAGTCTGTTTGACAGAACAGTTCGTTCCAAATGTCACGTACTTTGAAGTTGGAAGCCAATAATAAGTTGACACAAAAGAGTGGTTAACCATGTCACAATTCAGTGAGCGTGTGTTGATGTTTTAAAAAAAACTCATAAAAATTGAACTCTTAACGTTTGGGTCAGTGTTGATTTAATAAATTGCGGTTTCATCGATGTTCTAATTTTCATTGCTGTATTTATTTTTCAATGCTTGTAACGAACAATATTTGCTTTTATCAATGCAATTGTGACAGCAGCAGATCTTGTGAAGATCTACCTGAATCCCAACACGCCACGTTTTTATATATGCTGATATATCTGCTAGTTTGGGGCGCTGTGCAATAATATATATTAACGCAACAGTTTGTATATAATATAGTATAATTCAAATAATATTTTTTAAATTGTATGCATGATGGTATCGACTTTATGTGATGCAATACTTCCATTTCGTCTGTTGTTTGTGCAGATGAAGTTTCGATTTGTTTTTTTAGAAGACATCGATATTAACGATGTTTACACCATTTATTCTAATGAAAAAACGCTATTCTTTTCGTGAAGAATGTGCTTATAACGCATGTGCGACTTTTATAAATCTGTAAAAAGTCGGTTTCTGTTTTCTTGTTCTGACAACCCATAAGACAATATGATAACTGACTAAATAAGCATAACATTATTAATAATATTTTTTACAAACACATATATACTTAATATTTATGATGCGAAGAATATTATTACTTAAAATAAATCCCTTTACAGTCCTTTGACCTAAGTTGTGGCTGAATAAAGGCATCCATATCCATTTGTTCAATGTGCATTATTTCTTAATCATCCATACATTAACATTTTGCATTAAAACTGCAATAATTTGCATTTATACTTGCTAAACAAATACAACTTACCATTTGCTACCTAATGTACACATACACATTCAGTTAAAACATCTGTAATTCTAACTATCGTCCAATGTAAATTGTTTGACCTGTCCCCCTCACAAACCATAACAAATGCTTCGAGTTCACATGTGAAGTACGAACATGTTTTAAAATATTAAAAGCTTTTGTGTTAAAAATGAAATTACTATTACCTCATTGCATATTATAATAAAATAAAACTTGATTTGACAATCTCAAGTAGAATTATAAATAGAATATCGCATAGTGCAAATACAACATGATAAAATGTATAAATTTAACCAACACCACAATGAAAAGTTAAGTTGTTGCAGTACAGTTATTGGGTAAATCAATATATTGTCTACATTTTTTTTAAAACACAAGTTAAACTTTCATTTACACCTGTACGGTTAAATCCAATAACATATATTCTGGGATCTTGAACAATGGCTGTTGTTGAAAAGTCGGGTGTCTTAGTGTGATACCTTATATTGCTTAATTGATTTGGAAAAAAATGTTTTCATAAGTTCATTGATGATTCTATTGATACATCTGCAATAAAATAGATGTGTTGACATCCCTGAAGCAGTGAAAGGCCAGCTATTTCTGTGATCTGAAAATACAGAACGTTGCAAAAAGTTTGAGTTAAGTATTCTGTTCATAATGTATTAACATGCACCACGTGTGTTTAATAACAAACTTTCATACTATTTAAAAAAAATCCCGTTCACTGCAGTTTATTTTCCTCGTTAATAGGTGTGTGCGAGTCATTGGCTCCCACCCCATGCCAAATTTACAAGCAATATATACATATTTCAGCGAATTTTATACATTATACCATCAAGAGCTTTTACAATACAAAGAGTATTTGTTAAAAAAATATTTGCCAATACGAGACGTCTAATGTCTCTTATCACAACTACTGAAAAAACTGACAAAGAGGTGACAATAGTTCATATTCTTACCTCAAATCATAAAACAAATCATTTAGTACATGGTAATGTAAGGATGGGTACGATTTTGCTGGTTTAAGAGTCAATGCAGTTTGGTTCAATTTACTATTCTAAATATACATTTTTATCAAAACAAATATTAGGTTTTAGGGTAGATTTGTATTTGTATATCCCATTACAAAAGAAGACATATTTAGAAAGTCCGAAACAATTATTACTACCAGAAAAAATCTGCTATTAATGGATTGACATGCTTACGTTCTCAAAGCAAATGTTAAATAGTTTCAAATTAGGTTTGACAAAACGCCCATTTGGTGAGGTGGCATATCCAATTCAAAATAAGGAGTGTGTACCTAAGATTGTATGTACATTTATGTATTGATGCCACAGTAAATTCGTATCTCATGTCATATGAGAAGGCATATCCAGAATTTGTCGTCATTCTATTGATGCAATATAGTTCATTATTCGACCATTTATCTTTGCATACTGGCGAAGACTAAAACGTGGGAATACAAGTTTTCAAACTGCGAGACTGCGAGTGTCATATAGTCCATTTTAGATGGTTAATATTTAGTTCAAAGATTTTACTCTTCCTAGATTTTCTTAAACTGTGTTTATTTCATTCCATGACCCTTAAGATTCGATAATTCTATTAAGCTCAAATTTTCATGTCAATATGTTGGCGGCCATCTTGGATTTTAAAATGGCCGCCACGGAAAATGGTAGAACGTCATAAATCTTCTCATAACTTGGACATTTATGGGTATAAAATGACCATAAAGGTGTCGAAATGTTTCTTAGACACCGTACATTATTTTCATTTTTTCTATACCCATTTGAATGTACTCATTTGCATATTAATGAATATAAAAATAATTGAAATCATAACATTTTTAAGGAAAAAAAGCGATTATATTTTTTTCAAGCTTATTTCTGTTAATTTGGAGGGACAGATACTATTGGAACCAAAGAAACTAGATTACCATATCTAGATAGATGTGTACTGGGCATAAGTTACATCTCATTATACAAGATATAATACAAAGCAGACCGTACGTAATCTCGGAAGTTGGGATCGAGGTGCGGATAATGGCTTAAAACATAATAAATCATGATACATTCCTCATGGTTTTATTATCCCTTGTTTGATTTTGAATTTGTATCCCTTTTAAGAATGTATATATAAGTAGATGTCAAAATGCATTATTCTTTCATCAAAACAATTGCCATAACATCTTTAAGAAGTATCTGTATGAGTACAATTAGGACAAGATGAGTCACAGGCTAAAAGAACTTTCAAAGAACGGTAAGTCTTTACTTCAGTTCCTCTTAATTTTGTTATATTTATTTATAAAACATGCTCTCAAATTAGATCTATATCCAGTGGTAGTAATTTTGTTGAATATAAGTTTCTTCTCTTTTTGCTATCTCACAATAAAAAAATATATAGTTGTTTCCCTTTGTTATATTCCGCCATTAGAGTTTACACAAATAATAAGCAGACAGCATTTTGTTTTTCGCATTTACATAATTTAAGGGTAATTTATTGGATTGATTTTATGTTATTGTCTTTTAATAACACTTGGCAAAGCATTTGATCAAAACTGTATGTGATGTTTTCTTTGTAAATGTATCATGGCCAAAAAATTAAAGTGTAGTAGTGGTCGGATGGGTACCTGTACTATGATATTTTATCTTTTCTCGCTATATTAATCATCAAATTCAGCCGTACGATTTTGTAAAGGACTTAATTGATTAAACAAGAATGAAATGTGTCAATGTATCTATCGATGCACACTATGTTATTATTAAGAGTTATTGAGAGGACAAATTACATGTACATCAATTTTTGCAATTGTTTTCATTATTCAAGGAAATTTATTTAAGATGTTGTTTAAGCGGTCTGGTTGGTCATCAAACTTGGCCAATGTATTAGGCCCTTAACATGTTAACCAAGTTTCATGATGACCTGACATAAACTATGAAAGTTATTGAGCGAAAACACTTCTCCTGGACGCCTGTTCGCCCACCCACCTCCACGGGTGTTTTCGAAATATACAGAGTCTTTCTTTAACGGGCGTATGAATATTTGTTAAAAATGATCATATTTAACCCATTTATGCATAGCGCCTAGAAAAAAGGCCTTTGCAAACAGCGTAGACCCATATGAGACGCCGCATGATGCGGCGTCTCATCAGGGTCTGCGCTGTTTGCTTAAAGGAATTTCTGTAAGAAATATTCTAAATATTGAAATAAATATACTAGACATCCCTAATTTTGGAAATAAATTGATCCAATTTAGAAGGATGGGGGGGTCCACAAGGCATAAATGTGTTAACTTATAAAAAAATTCCCGCAAATGAGCTGAACGATTATAAAGTAAGGTATATCTTACCTGTCCGATTTATTTGTCTTGCGACAACATTCATTCGCTGTAAACAGTGTTTGCAATTTTATTAACCCATTTATGCCTAGTGGACTCTCCCCTCCTTCTAAATTGGATCAATGTATTTTCAAAATTAGGGATGTCTAGTGTATTTATTTCTATATTTAGAATATTTCTTAAATAATTTCCTTTAAGTAAACAGCGCAGGACGACAACAGCGAACAACTTCAGTCCCTGAAGCAGTGAAAGGCCAGCTATTTCTGTGATCTGAAAATAGAGAACGTTACAAAAAGTTTGAGTTAAGTATTCTGTTCATAATGTATTAACATGCACCACGTGTGTTTAATAACAAATTTTCATACTATTTAAAAAAATCCCGTTCACTGCAGTTTATTTTTTCTCGTTAATAGGTGTGTGCGAGTCAATGGCTCCCACCCCATGCCAAATTTACAAGCAATATATACATATTTCAGCGAATTTTATACATTATACCATCAAGAGCTTTTACAATACAAAGAGTATTTGTTAAAAAAATATTTGCCAATACGAGACGTATAATGTCTCTTATCACAACTACTGAAAAAACTGACAAAGAGGTGACAATAGTTCCTATTCTTGCCTCAAATCATAAAACATATCATTTAGTACATGGTAATGTAAGGACGGGTACGATTGTGCTGGTTTAAGAGTCAATGCAGTTTGGTTCAATTTACTATTCTAAATATACATTTTTATGCAATATAGTTAATTATTCGACCATTTATCTTTGAATACTCGCGAAGACTAAAGAGTGGGAATACAAGTTTTCAAACTACGAGACTGCGAGTGTCATATTGTCCATTTTAGATGGTTAATTTTACGGTCAAAGATTTTACTCTTCCTAGATTTTCTTAAATTGTGTTTATTTCATTCCATGACCCTTAAGATTCAATAATTGTATTAAGCTCAAATTTTCATGTCAATATTTTGGCGGCTATCTTGGATTTTAAAATGGCCGCCACGGGAAATGGTAGCACGTCAGAAATCTTCTCATATCTTGGACATTTATGGGTATAAAATGACTATAAAGGTGTCAAAATGTTCCTTAGAGACCGTACACTATTTTCATTATTTCTACACCCATTTGAATGTACTCATTTGCATATTAATGAATATAAAAATAATTGAAATCATAACATTTTTAGGGAAAAAAAGCGATTATATTTTTTTCAAGCTTATTTCTGATAATTTGGAGGGACAGATACTATTGGTACCAAAGAAACTAGATTACCATATCTAAATAGATGTGCACTGGGCATAAGTTACATCTCATTATACAAGATTTAATACAAAGCAGACCGTACGTAATCTCGGAAGTTGGGATCGAGGTGCGGATAATGGCTTGATACATAATAAATAATGATACATTCCTCATGGTTTTATTATCCCTTGTTTGATTTTGAATTTGTATCCCTTTTAAGAATGTATATATAAGTAGATGTCACAATGCATTATTCTTTCATCAAAACAATTGCCATAACATCTTTAAGAAGTATCTGTATGAGTAAAATTGGGACAAGATGAGTCACAGGCTTAAAGAACTTTCAAAGAACGGTAAGTCTTTACTTCAGTTCCTCTTAATTTTTTTATATTTATTTATAAAACATGCTCTCAAATTAGATCTATATCCAGTGGTAGTAATTGTGTTGAATGTAAGTTTCTTCCCTTTTTGCTATCACACAATAAAAAAATATATAGTTGTTTCCCTTTGTTATATTCCGCCATGAGAGTTAACAAAATAATAAGCAGACAGCATTTTGTTCTTCGCATTTACACCATTCCAGAGTAATTTATTGGATTGATTTTATGTTATTCTCCTTTAATAACACTTGGAAAAGCATTTGATCAAAATTTCATGTGATGTTTTCGTTGTATATGCATCATGGCCAAAAAATTAAAGTGTATTTGTGGTCGGATTAGTACCTGTACTATGATATTTTATCTTTTCTCGCTTTATTAATCATCAAATTCAGCCGTACAATTTTGTATAGGACTTATTTGATAAAACAAGAATAAAATGTGTCAATGTATCTAGATTAAAAATATTCTATGTATATTTAAGAGAATAATGATGGATACTCCACCACCTGATAAACGTGCCAGAACTGATAACTCACTATGCTTGATTTGCCAGATTGACAATGAGATAAACTTGTTGATACGACCAGAACATAAATCCCAGTATGGAGGGCATATGTATACAACACTTTGATAACATCTCGAGACTTGACCAAAAGTATCAATGACAAGGGACATCCATTACCCATCATTAACTCTAGTGCAAGTGATTGGAAAACCTTAGTGACTGATCAAGAGAACTAGTATGACCTTAATAAGATAGCATGCCCTGACTCAGGCAAAGTAATGGTAACCGTTGATATGGATCTGTATAAGAGAGCATTAAAACTAGAATACATTGATCCCCAACACTATGGTGGAAAATGGTGGTTGGCCCCTGGGTCATTAAAGAAAACAGTGGTATCGATGACCTGTTGTTGAAGAGTGGGCTCTATAGTGATGTGGTTTGTAATCAAATCATCAACGGAAGCCACTATAACAGGGCTATGGAAGCCCATCAGATAACACTTCAAGTATTTACAGACCTGTGACTGTCAGCTTTCTTTGAAAGCCGAAAAAAAAATATGATGCATTAATTGCAGACTTCAGCAATCTTAAGTGTGTTTTGCAGTCTGGTTCACATGAAGAAATAAAAAAGCTCACCAAGATCTGAACATAACAATTGAATCCATGAACCTAGAAAAGCAGTTGGCAGATTTTGATAAAGAAAATGAACATCATCCTATATATGCTTACTACAGAGGTTACATTCGCCAAGTTATGACATAATTAGCATTTCAAAGGTCCATTAAGGATAAACAACTGTTTCGGTATCTAGCATTATTAGAAAGGCTAAGCACGTACTTCTTCGCTTTTAACCGTTTAGATTATGCACAGAACATACACGAATTTGTTGCTAGGTCATACGAATCGAAGGAAAAAAGTCAGAGATATGGATAAGCCTACTGAGCGGAGACTTTGCATACAGCTCCCAGAATACAATTCCATTTACCTCTATATGACTGGATCAGGCACAGGAACACCAAAATATGAAAATTAAGGGTGTCACAACTAAGCCTATCACACTGCTCAAATACTGTCTGGCTGCACCAGAGTTGGCAAAGATTTCAGAAGAAACAGGCACCATGATTTGCAATACAGCTACATCCTCCAAAAAACATCACCAGTTAAATACGTCGGATGAAACAAGGCATGATAATAATGTAGAAAAGTTGAAAAAAGAACTTAATGACTAGAATCCATTCATAGACAAGGGTGATGATCTATTTAAAAGTGTATCAAAGAAATGTCCAAGCAATGAAGCAAAAGAAAATATAATTATTGATGATGAGAACAGAGAACACAAGGCAAGAGATGAGTTTGTCAAGAATCAAATCAATTGTGAAACAAACATGTTGGACAAGATGACCAAAGTAAAGGTTCACAGTTGGAATGAATTAAACAAAAGGAAGAAAGGTAAGGACACGTCACAACAAAAACAAAACAACTGCATTACTGTCAAGAATGCTGATAATTTCCAAATCTGATAGACAGCTTGACATAAAAGATACAGTTTCAAACTGCGAACTTCTCTCAGTTAATAAGACACTTATGAAAGGCGCTGGGTCTTTGAAGACATGCCATAACAAACATGCATTAAGAAAAGCCCTAGAAGAATATGATACAGATTTGATTGATGTCCAATCAATAACAACTGAAAGAGATGATAGTAGACAGCTAATTGTTGATAGACTGGCAGTGGTACAGTAAGTTGTTAATGGGTGTAATAAAAGTGTTTACACAACTTGTGAAGTAATGTCTGAAACATTTGTTTCTATCATTGACAATCTTGCTAAAAAGTACTTTTTCACACTAGTAATTTTTGACAATTATGCAAAACCTCATAGTTTAAAAGACATATAAAGGTATGACGCACTCATGATCATTGTAGTAGAAATTTTCCAATGGATTCTCTGTTGATTTCTTCAGTTCTTTTACTGAGAACACATGATATATTAGGGGCATTACCAAGGATGTTGACTGGCCATAAGGACTCGAGGAGATTAATTTCTATAACCAACATTTACAACGCAATAGGTGAAGAGAAAGCGAAAGCATAACCAGCTATGCATACACTCACTGGTTCAGACACAACAGGTCATATCCACGGAGTAGGAAAGAAAACTGCACTAAAATGTCTTTTGGCTTGTTCTGATGAAGCTCCCTATGTAATAGCTTGACTATGAGCGGGTGGTTTACCATCACCTGATGAAGTGAATGAATGTATGAGGTACTTGTGCTCTTTTAGCAGTCCAAACTTGAGTCCTGGTGAAATATGTTGGAAAACATTTATGGGATTATCCTTTGTTACAGGTATTGATAAAATTACACCGACATATGAAACTTGGTATCAACATATTTTGTGGGCCTACTTGCAAGCTAATGTTTGGCTTCAGGATACAATTGTCGACCCATTGTATTTATACCGATTGAAGTGTGGTTTAGAAGTGTCTGATAATAAAGGGCGGCCTGTTTTGCCTTTTGATTCTTTTGCTGCAACTGACACTCTAGCACAGCTAGAAAAATGTAGCTGTGGTATCAGCAAATAAAGGTGCACATGTCGAAAAAACAAGTATACATGTACTGAGCTGTGTTAATGTACTGGTAATAAGGACTGCTTAAATACACATGCAATATTGGTGGAAGAGGAAGACATTTTAATTTCTAATGTAAATTTTTATATTGGTTCAATGTTTGTATTACTTTGATCAATAGATGAAAACTAGGGTGCACATTAAGAGCTCATGACTCATTATCAATACCATACAAGGCATACATCTTAAGGTTTTCAGTTATGTTGACAAAGTAGGGTGTTATGATTAAGATAAAGAAATTACTAATAGACTGAACAACTAATTAATTAAGTTAGTAACCAATTTGTGTCTTACCTTGCACAGTTATAACCAAACAGAGATAAAACTCTAGTTAACCTATTGTTAATCAACACAATACACGTTTATCCGAAGCATGTATATCTAGTTTTCCATTTCAGTGACATTTGACACTCCAAATTAACTACAAAATATTGTAGAAATACTGTTTCTTATACTGTTATATCGTTTAATTTCAATTATATTAATATCTTATTTATTTCATATGAAATCAATTATTAAATCATAAGAAGTACATAGAATTATTATACAGTGTTGTATTAACAATTACCGGTGGACACCTTTTTGGTCATTTTATACCAACAAATGTCCAAGTTGCGAGAGTTTTTATGTTTTGTAACCAAATTTCGAGGTGGCAATTTTGAAATCCAAGATGGTTGCCAAATCACTGACATTAAAATTTGACACAAAAATGTTCCTAAGAATCTCATGAGCATTTTGACACCTTTTTGGTCCTTTTATACGCACATATGTCCAAGTTATGAGTGTTTTTCTGTTATTTTATCAATTTTCGTGGCGGACATTTTGAAATTCAAGATGGCCGCCAAATCAATGGCATTGAAATTTGACAAGAAAATGTTTAACAGTCTATTACGAGCATTTTGACACCATTTTGGTCATTTAATACCCACAAATGTCCAAGTAACGAGCGTTTTACAATTGTGCTACCGATTTCCGTGGCGGCCATTTTGAAATCCAAGATGGCCGCAAAAAAATATTGACAGTAAAATTTGAGCTTTATAAAATTATTTGACCTTACATGTCATAGAATGATATAAACCCAGTTTAAACAGATCTAGGAAAAGTAAAATCTGGTTTACCGTTCCAAACTGACTAATAAGAGCGTCGTAGCTTCCTTTAACTTTTAACTGCGTTAATAATGCCTATCAAAAATAAATTGTTTGGATTGGCGTGAAATACTTTGCAACATCATCATAACTGTAAAAGATTAAACGTTCAGCGTTGTGAAACACGTCAACAACAAAACAACGCATCTTTAAAACCACGATTTAAAGAAATACTTTTGAAACCAATTATTCTTTCTGAGTTATAGAATAATTGATTTTGAAACATCTTTGATTTTTAATGGTTCTTTTCTACATAGTGCAACAAATGAAGTCAATGTATCTTTTCAGAATTCATGTTGAATCTTGTAATTAAAGTTTTAAGGGTATTGACATCCACAGTTGTATAATTTGTGAAAAAAAAATATTGGTTTATTGGTATTTATACATTTTCGTTTCCCAGTGGCAATTCTACGGATCCACGAGCATCTCAGAGAACTTATAAAAGAAAAAAAATGAATTCTATTAACTCCTCATTCTATTGATCCTTTTAGTACAATAGTTTTTCTAATTTGTTGTTTACAAATCAACACAAAATTTAAAAAAAAGTTAATAGACCGCTATTAACAGATTTTGTTATGGATTTGGTTAGGAAACAAATATAATATTTAGTTTGAACGTATGCTAAGATATTAGAAAAACGTACAACAAAAATGATTTAATCCGAACTTGTATGCAATTCGGTGTAAATAACGCTAGTCCATCTTGACCGCATTTCACGGAATTGATTGTGTTATTTGTTTCTATGACAAATATAATTCAGCTGTGTAAAACAAACAGTTTCTAGGTTGGTAACTAAGTTAGTAGTTCAACCGTTGCAAATGTTCATCACACGGTTTTTACACAGAAAAGTCTACGCATCAGTTCGAGAAGGTAGAAATTTTACAAGACAAAACATTCATCTCGTTCATAATCACACTATTCAAACATTACAGTGTAGACCCGCAGTTTGAGTACATCATCTATTCATGACAATGCCAGCTATTTTCACGATCTTGCATTGAGTTTGTAGGGTGTCTTTTCCGTGTTAACGATTGGCGCGCGTTAACAAATTAATAATCACGACGTCAGAACGTAATATTTGTGCTTATTGCATATGTTACTATATTTAGTAACACAATTGGCCGTTTTTTTCGCGAATTACTCGTGAAAATATCGGTATTGAGCTAGTGTAAAAACAACCGGTTATTGGCATTCTGTGCCAAAATCGGTTATTTGCAAACTTCCGGTTATCTCGCACTTGTTGTCCAGTAACGGCGGATCGTCGGCACGCATTGACGTTACGTAATTGGCGACCGGAGCGTTAAAATAAAATGGCGAATGAACGGATTTTGGAATCGCTTTTTTTTCTCAAAACCGGCTTTCCGTACATTTATTTTTCAAACAACTGATAGCGATATTTATGACGTATGTTGCATGACGTAATTTCTCTGACGAAACACACTAGTTTGAGTTAAACTATCTGGATTTATAATCTATGTCAATACCAAGTAGTTTAACAACTGTTTCACAAGTAATATTGGCATCAACTATCTTAAATGATGGTTTGTTACTAGAAGTTGATTTGCCTATTGCACAAGATTGAAATTTGTCAGGGTAAGCTCCTAATTTTGTTAAAATATCTTTGATATATATGTATATAAAACTGCCTTCAGTTATCACTCATCAGCAATTAAGAACCCAAAACGAAATAAATACATGCCGACTGAGATACGTCGACATAGAATATCGTTTATTTGCACAATAAACAGTGTTAAATTTATGTCGGTTCCCTTCGTTCGACGATATCGGTCAATATACCGAGAGAAACCGATGTCATATGAACGAAGTCGATATAGCCGATATAGACCGATATAACCCGATTCCACAAGTCTGTAACTGTTTACATTTGTATAGGAAAATATTGAGAGTCTTAAAGGGACTGTCAACCACGAATGACGAGGGAAGAAAAGTTCTAAAATTCAGTATTTTTTTTTTACAATTGTTAGTTTATATTGATTATAATATCACGACTATTATATTACATTACTTGAAAATATTTCATATTTTCAGTATATTTGGTGATAAAATTTCCCGATGTGAAATCGAAAGTACATCGCGAAAATAGGTGGCATAATGAGATACACACTATAAATAACGCAAGTAGATTGATCATTATATATATAAAATATATACAATTCACTACGCATGCACAAACTGCATTCCTGGGTTTACCACATGACGATGATGGTCAATCTACTGCCGTTATTGATAGTGAGCTTGTAGTTACCTAGTAGACATACCCAGTAAAATTTCTTACCAAATATACTGAAAATATGAAAACTTGACAACTTTTTTCAAGTAATGTAATATACCAGTTGACGAGTGATGTCACGCGCACCTGCAAAGTTTAGACTCCGCCCACTGGTTGGCAAATAGAAGTGGAACTCATATAAGCGCATACAAAGAAGGTTGCCAAAATCATCGTTTTTAATGATAATCATGCACATATCAAATATAATTTTACTAATTATGTCTATATAAAACATTAGTATGCAAGGGAATGCACCTTTGGAACGGTTATATTGTTGTTATTATTCGTATTTACTCACAACGAACTCGGGAGTGGAACACAATCTAAGAGCTCGATATGTGGTTACCACAAAAATCTCTCTACTTGGCACTTCTTCGCGACCATTTTATAGTTTTTAAAAAAATCTCAGAAATTGAAATTCTTTCAGAATAAATAAAATTTAATGAACGAAAACAAATAAGGATGAAAACAAACAACCAATAGGTCTATTTTCCGTACGCAACATAGGGTAACTGATTTGAATCTTTATGTCTGAAAAAACTTACCTTGTTATACATTAAATAAATTCCATTGACTAATGTTATTGTTTTATTTAATTGTTCACACTAATTTTGACACTCTTAGTTGCAGCTTTAACATCCCGGTGTTTAATTGCACCTCTGTTCATCCAAACCGATTGTCTCGTTATGATCGGATACTGTCCAGACAATTACAAAGAAAACATGGTGTCATAAAGTAAAAACCAGGGACCTAAACTTGGGTCCCTGAATACACCACATGTGGCAGACGAGTGTCTGGTCATTAAACACAAGTTACGATACCTCCATGTCATCTCTTGGCATATTGAACAGTCATTTAAGCCAACTTTTAAAGCTAAAATACTGAACAGTTGCTT
Organism: Dreissena polymorpha; assembly: GCF_020536995.1. Lineage (NCBI taxonomy): Eukaryota > Metazoa > Mollusca > Bivalvia > Myida > Dreissenidae > Dreissena > Dreissena polymorpha. The sequence goes on along the minus strand of NC_068358.1, from coordinate 134,135,354 downwards.
CAATAAATATTTTAACATTTAAAAAATGAAGACATTTGTCGGAAATGGATTAACAGGAACTATATATATATATATTAGGCATTTTAATCATAATAATACATTGTTTAATAACTATACATTTCAAATGCTACGCAAGTAAGGTATTTAACGTAAAGTAAACTCAGCTATTACGTGTAAAGCTTGTTCATTACTGCAGTGTAAGAAACACCATCATGAACAAAAGCAATAGGGTAAAACATAATTGCGTTAAAGTGATATTCTAGGCATATAACAGAATATAGGTGTCTATCGCAACCGTTGTTTATTTTTGGTGTTTTCACTTCATATACACTTATATTTGTTAATGCAGCATCAACATACTAAAACAATATCCCGGAAAGAGAAAAATAATACATTTGAATATCAACCGTACTTTCGTTTGACAACTGATCACGCATGTACAATGTGAACCTAAATTTAGTTTTAGTGCAGATTCATTTATACGACCCAAAGACACCATTTTATTTTACGGATCATTTCGGCTTACAGGACTGGGTGGGTCACGTAAAATATATAATATAAAATATATTTTTTATAAACAACTGGTAGCAAGATGAGTTGCAGATAATTGGTCAGTAACCACATTTTAACTTACTCTTTTGACCTGTTAATTCTTTTCAGCTCAATTCAACTGTGAGAAATGCCCATAATATCACTTTGAATAAATTAAATATATGCATTTATCATAAAATGCTATATTTTATCACTCCCTATTACTAGTAAAGAGATTTCAATATACATGCAAAGACAGTTCAATTTGCATAATATGCAGGGGTTTTCCGTTTGTATGCTGAATTGTAATAATATTGTCATTTAATGTAAAAGAAAATCACCACAATATTTAAAAATTGTAATGTACTACGCTTTTTATGGCTTTGTTTTATATTAAATTCACCTCTGACACTATCGATCGCTGATGAAAAATAACACTATCCACACGACTTACAATTATAATGAACTTAGAAATACATTTTTATTATTGTTCAAATATAATTATTTAATGCTTACTAGGAGAAAGAATACGGCTAATTTATTGTTTAGTTTTGTGGAATTGTCAGTATTTAGTCTTCCGATCACGTTTACTCTATGCTTATAACTACTTTGTATTTTTATGACGAGGAAATTTGATTTGTGTATATACATCTATTTGGTACTAAATTATGATATATTTGCACTCTATTTTAAGTGTTTTAATGTTTATTTCGGTCTTATTACCAATTTATTGACTAAACAAGAGCCCTTTATACATGTTTAACGTTACTGTTACCAGTGTTTTTGCCAACCAGTGAGTGCGCATGCGCAGAAAAATCCCGATTGCAAACAATAACATTCAACTGGTCTATAATTAAAAGCTTTGTGATCAAAGACGGAACTCAGCATGTGCAGGTTTTCATTCTATACATAGATGGTGACGTCACTACGTTATTGTCACCTCTATACTAAGACACATCACTAACCTCCATTTGGAGGCATTTATGACTAAGACACAAAGAAGTCCGCGGATGAATGAAGAATTTGTTTAAGAAGTTAACATTATTGTTATGATTTAAAATTTAAGTGTTATTTTGTTCAGTCTTATGGTCTTTTGTTAGTATCAATTAAAATGTTCGTAAGTTTTCAACAATTTTGCTCTTTATTCATTTTTTTAAACTGTACTTAAACTTTCGTTTGTAACAACATGGATCCTTTATTGACGAAAGTTTGCAATGAAATCGCGTTTTACCAACCGCTTAAAGAGTTTCAGAAGGATTGTCTGATGCATGTTTTGAATAGACACGATGCCGTGGCTATATTGCCGACTAGGTATGGGAAAAGTTTGATATTTCAAGTGGCTCCATTTGAAAGAGAAGTTCAAGTTGACTTTTTTTGTTTAATTTTGACACCCTTAGACAGTATCATAATGGACCAAATCAATGCATTGAGCAAACAAGGAAAAATGCGTGTTGGCTTGACTATAACTGTCATAGTGGTCAGCCCACAGCAAGTATTGAAGGCAGTTCTGAGCAAATTAACAGAAATATTATGCAAGTGGGAAAATATGGATACATGAGTAAAAACACAAAGCTTTGAAGTTCTTTGATGGTTGTTTTTAGGGAAGCCTCTAACAAATTTTACCAATTAAATAGATCTAATTATAAGTGCCTGATAGAAATTTTTCTTTAAATGATTGAGATCATTGAAAAATTTAGTGAAAGCACAGCATTGATGTTCTTTGATGGACATTTTTAGTGGAATAGTATGTTACAATAAAACAATTATAACTATTGTATTAATGAATTTAGATAAGGTGACATCTTTAAAGGGGGTAGTCATTCATTGTATGAGATTAGCACATTCTATAGTTAAAAAATAAATAACACTGTAATGACTCACCAAAGTAAAATAAAGTAGCATAGAATATATTGCAGGTCATAAAATGTAAAACTGAAATTGAAGAAGCTATACAAATATTTTACACTGTCAACACTGATAATTTCCAAAAAATATAATTCCCTTACTATCTACCTACCCTAGTTTTTTGGGGGCAAATTTAAATATTATTTAGATCATTGAGTTAAATTATTAAAATTTTATCAATATGGTTTGATTACATTTGCTAATTATATTAATTATTATAGTATTAATGATGAAATACTTTGCAAGGAAAGTGCAATTCTGTTTTAATTAGTCTAAATTAGCTACTAGTAAAAATGAAATTATCAACGATATCCAATAATTGGATTATATACATATTAATGCATATTTTTTTACAGTTACATAGTTCATTTATTTATCATATTTAACTGTTACAATGAGAACATTTTTGAAATTGATATAAATGTGATTTTACCATTTTTCAATTCACCAATGGACCTTATTAAATTGGATTAAAAACAACAAATAACTACAATTCCACAACCCAGCCCAATTTTACTCAAACTGAAATGATTCATCAATTGATCCTATTTAATTGGATTAAAAACAACAGCATGTATAAGATACTCAGTATTTTGAGAATAGTCCATGTATTCCTCTAGTACACCAAAATGCACTTACTAATGATTTACATGCACTCCTTAAACAGTTTAACAAAAATAATGAATTCTTTATCCAAAGGAAACAACAAACAAGCCGCTTCATAGATAAAGTTAATGAAATATTACATAAGCAAAATTATCATTTCGTTAATAAATCAAGATTATACTTCAACCAAACCATTATAATTTTATTGGGGGGGGGGGGGGGCGTTAGCACTAAAACTAAAATGGGGGAAGGGACACGTCTGTGGAGGAATCGTCGTGGGGGATGTCTGGGGAGGAAACATCTTGGGGGGAGGGGGGCGTCCGGAATTCCTGCTAAGGGCGACAGTGTTGTTAATGTGCCTTAAGAAAAAATAATTGAAGGAAAGTACTCATTGGTGTATGCCCATCCAGAAGCATTTCTGAGCACATCAATTGGAACAGCAATATTGAGTGCATTTGAAAGAGATATAACTGTTTCATGCATTGCTGTTGATGAAGCTCAAATGATCCTTGAATGGTAGCTTTCCCAATTTTATACTTATTCTTTACTCTTTAATCTAGCTCTTTTTTTATAAAATGAGAGGTTTTATTATCCAAAAGATTTCGTGTTAGAACCTCACAAATGTTCTTATACCGAAGTCCCATCATATAATTATCATCACAATCAGCAGCAGCATTATCATATTCATCATCATTAGCAGCAGCATCATTGTGTTGTATGATCAGAATTCAATGTAAAAACAAATAAAAACACAACCATTACAACAACTACTACTACTACTACTACTACTACTACTACTACTACTACTACTACTACTACTACTACTACTACTACTACTACTACATCAACTACTACTACTACTACTACTACTACTACTACTACTACTACTACTACTACTACTACTACTACTACTACTACTACTACTACTACTACTACTACTGCTACTACGACTACTACTACTACTACTACTACTTGGCACACCAGTACTTGGTGTCTATGGAGACGATAATGAGAACACTCCCAGAGGATGGATCGAACCCACGCCCATTTGCTAGGCGGACAACATTCTCTACACCACAGCAACCATAAATTAATATTTGACGCCATGTGCAACATAACTCACCTTATTACAAAAAAACATGGAATTTGCAAAATGACTGAAAATGCTTTAAAATAAATGCAAATTTGAAATTTTGAAACAAAAAAAACACACTAAGCAATACATAATTAGGAAACACTACATTATTGAAACACTGATACCATGAACATTTTAGGGTGTAACACCTTAAGTACCAGTCCTCTTATGTACCAGGCCTTTTATGTACCACTTTGAAACTTTACGAACCACCTACATATTATATAGGTGTTATTGTCCATTCATTCATAGCAGTCCTAATGAATTAAGGTCATTCTCTAAACATGATTAAAGTCTAAAAAAGGAAATAATTGTTTTTTTTACAGTTTGAAAATGAAGGTCATTCACTCTTCTCTTCAAAGTATCACATTTCAATTATACAGTAGGAAATGCAAACATTTTAAACTTAATAAAATAAACCCTATAGTCAGGATAAGATAAGAGACAAATGGATTTTAATTATTTACTTCAATTTCAGGTAAGAATAATAAATCATTTATTAAGTAATACTTGGGCTAATAAATTACACTATTAGAGACACTCAGTGACACTTAGACAATCTGGCAAAAAATATAATCTATGACCAATATGTAAGTCTAAATTCATAAATACTATCACACAAAATACATTTTATTAATAACACACATTCATATTTAACCATATATTATTTATCTTTCTATATTATATATATATGGTACATTAAGTGCCAGATAGTGGTACATAAAGTGCCGGTACATAAACGGACTGGTACGTAAGGCGTGACATTCAACATTTTTAAAAATCAATAAACAATTTATGGGCTTGATTGTTTTGCATATACGCAAGCAAAGCATATTTATTAAATAGTAAAACACACTGTTCATGTATCTTTTTATTTATACATGCATCAACTATTCTGGTTATGAATACATTTATATATATATAAACAAGAGCACCGCATAATGGGTGCCAACGCTCGGCTGCATGTGCAGTTTTGAATTAATGAAAGTTTTTTTTTAGTTTGATTTTTTAGAGGTCACAGTGACCTTGACCTTTGATCTAGTGAACCCAAAATGGTTGTGGCGTGTAGAAATCATCAATGTGGATCTTCATATGAAGTTTAAAAATTGTAGGTGGAAGCACTTTGATTTTAGTGCCAATGTAAAGGTTTTAGCCTGACACAGGCATCGGACGACGAGCTGGCTATGACAATATCTCGGGTTTTCTCCGAAATCAGCCGAGCTAAAAATGAGCAGATAAATTAAATGGAAAACATACCATATTATGGCAAGAAAAATAAAGCTGTAAAAATCTCACCTGTTTTACTTTGATGATGCGATTAGTACATTCAGCATTTTTAGTATCTACTAAATAAATATATAAAAGTACCAAATGTCCAAGATACCATGACGTCCTCCTCCAAATATTAAATCCTTCGCACTCCATTATATTTTATCCCTGAATAATCCTCTCACACATTAGGCCTACATGTAAGATTCCTTGCAATGTTCACAGCGTTTATTTTGAATCGTTTACGTCCTCAAATTTCAGCAGGTATCAAATAATAAATATTAATTTATGATATTAAATGATAAATATTTATTTATGATATTAAATTATAAATATTTATTTATGATTTCGATTTATGAATTATTTCGAAGATAACAGTCTTGCAACGTGTTGAGTTAGTTACGTGTTTAGTGAGTCTTACGACAATAGACTGGCGTGAAAAGTGGCTCCTTTTGAAGAACACTCTGCATCAAAGAATATATTGTAGCTGACCCGGTTTGATGGGACCTGTTTTTGATAATAATTAATTACCATTTTTCACTTCCGTGTTTATCCGTTACCGTGTTTATCATGTTTACCAGGGGTATGACTAGATACCGAAAACAGTACTGTTTTCGCGAAAACTGTAACATGTACCGAAAACAGTGAGATTTCGCACCTCTACATCGTGATAGGGGCGTTGAACTATGATTTTAATGACTGTTGACTCCAGTATGCATTTAAATGATGCTTTATTTTCTTTTTTCATTTTTATCAAAAAGCATTTTATTTCTGTTTTAAGATGGAAGAATTATATAATACGAGGACATGATACCGAAAACAGTAAATTTACCGAAAACAGTTAGATTTCCCACCTTTACATCATGATATTTCAGTTAAATCATGACTTTAATACATGATAACTCCAGTAAGCATTTAAGATTAAAATATGTTTAAGACGGTACTTGTAATTAAGTCAATGGTAATATAAAAGAATACATTAACAAAATATATATTTTATTATTTCACACATTTTAGATAGAGGTATTTCTGGTAGACAAAATTAAATTAAACGAGCATAAATGTTTTACATAAAGACAATCTGGAAATAAATAACATTTCATAAAAAGATGCATTATATGCCGTTCGGTATCGGACGGTGTTTAAAATTGTATACTTTCTATAAACAATCCTCGTTGTATCATGCTGGAAATAGTTCGTTTCCCACAATTCTTAGCGCGTATTTACACAGGTCAGTAAGACCGGTGTGTAAACAATGGCAGGTTTTAACTATCATATCATATGAATCTATATTACAAATATTTTTTTGATTCCCAGCTTATGTTCATTGAAAAATAGTTGAATAACAATACCCACTGAATTCACCCATGAGTCGGACACATTCGCCCTTAACACGGACACAGATTTGTATTTAGCATTTATTTGGTTATCCATTCCCTATATTTATAAAAAAAATTACAAATTGCACAGTAACCATGTGTTTTGACATACTTTTTCAGAATCAGAATTTCGGTCCGACATTTTACAACTATTTTGAAAAACAGGATTCAAAACGTTTATATAAAATCATTACGAGGCGTGTATACAAATTAGAGAAGCAGCTTACACGCGTTATTCGTATATAATTATACACATCATCATCATCAGGATTTTTTATGAAGAACGCCGGTTATCTCATTTATGAACTTATCTGGAAAATAGCAAGAAGCTAATATTTTATGAACGAATGACAAAATAAACAAGATTAATACATTTAATGAAATATTCATTAAAATACAATCAATTCTTGTGGCATTGTCACGGTAAAGGTTTAAACCTCATTCAATACCTAATTTACCGTTATCTGTTGATCTTATCCTTGAAAAATACAATTTTTATTAAAATAATCGGTATTTAAACAAAAATCGTATGCTTCGGCATTATTACTATCTGACGTTTTATTGCTCAACTTGTTTTTAAATTATTCTTTAATTCGTTTATGGAAATGTTACAGCAGTTTATTTAAACTTTCGATTTGAAATGTTTCGAAAAGTTATTTCGGCTTTTTTATTTTCAATTGATATCATCTTGCATTGAAATGCGTTATTTTTCTTTTACTTTTTAAAGGCTTTTTTGCATGCCTCGAAATTCAATTTTAATCAGACTTATTCAGAATAAATAATCTAAACGCGTATGGAATGGATTTCGTGCAGTTGAACACTTATAATCGAAATAATAAGCGTGGTTTATGTAAGAGTCAGTATTATAGTAACATAAATACTCAAAATCAACGAATTTTTTGCAAAATATTTTGTAAGATAAAGTTTTAACTCAAACAAAAATCAGTTTGCTTCATAGCAATAGCCAAAATTGCGACGCTAGATGTGGTATGGTAACATAGATTTAACGAGATACAAAATGCTAGTTTTTGTGTGTGGCACATTATATTCCATTTTAATTTCCCGCAACGATATCTATTACATAAATGCAATTCGAAATATATCATAAAAGCATTTTAGCATACTTGCTGAAAAACATACATATACATATATATCGGCCATCCGTGTTAATACTAAGCTTGTTGTATTTTAAACTTTTTATATGCAATCCTCGTAGTGTCACACAATTTGACGACAAGAACAAAACTCTCCAGATTATTAATTCGTTTCGCGTTGCAACGCTTATAATTTTCAGGTTTTTAAATCGTCAAAAGATGCATATAATTTATATTTTAGACCATTGTAAATGTTCAGTATAACTGTTTCCTTTTAACATTTATCAATATATAGCGTTTAGCGACAAACTTCATTATCTGCCAAAATCTTAAGGAACAGTTGATTTTTTTATGTGTTAACTTTATTTTCAATTTTTTTTACGAAATATTCGTTGATTTGTATGGTGTATGGGCTTTTAAATGTTGGTTTATCAAATTACATGCATGATTTTTTTGTTAAAGGATCCTCAAACTTGCGAAGAGTAGTGAATTGACCCGCAACATTGCAAATATTATAAAATTGAGAATCTTATCGAACGATGTACATGTATTATGTCAACAATATCATTACAAATATGCATTGAATTCCATTATGTACACCCACTGAACCACTATCGAGTCATTTGTCACCCACAAAATCTTGTGATAAACACTAAAGATATAAACGCTATCCAAAATTGACCATTGTCATTACGTGTCAAAAATATGATACAACAACAATACCATCATTTATTAGCATATTACATAAATACAATCCTAAATTTATTAATTTATTTGTCATACTGTCTACAATACAAATGCATTTCTTTTGTGATATCCGTGTTGAATGTTCGATATTTATTAATTATTTCATACCATTTACTTATTATTTTGAATAGCAAATGTGAATAAATCCATGCTGTAATATAAGAAAGGGTTATTCCTCGATAAATGTTTGCCTGATTAGGGTCGCCACTTTCATATATTGGTGTTATATATCATATTCCCCACCTTTCAGTGTACTGACAGGTTTCCACAATTCTACTAAATATATGTGTTAAATGGGGTTCTCTACCGTTACATGATAATTTCATTATTTCAGCCGTATATTATCAGGTCTGCTTGAGTTTCTATTATGCTGCGTGGGCAATTATTTTGGATGTTCTTATTCTGCGATTGAGTAATCAACGGTGGCATTTGTTAAATAAGTGCTTGAATTGTCAAAGGTGTTTTATCAGTGTTCACGCGTTTTGTATTATATATTATCGAGTAAATGTTTGCATAAACATTCGAAACATAAAACATATTATCATTCCCACGCTTTTCGGATAAAAAGTGGGGATTACTAGTATGTGGTTATCTCCGCCGTCTGTCCGTCCGTCCTGGCCACAATCTCCTCCTTTACTATTAGCACTAGAACCTTGAAACTTACACACATGGTAGCTATGAGCATATGTGCAACCCTGCACTATTTGTAATTTTGATCTTACCCCTGAGTCAAAAGTAATGGGGGTTGGGGTGGGGCAGCGTCAGAGATTTTCACTATTTTTTTAGGTTATTTTACATGAACTTCTTCATTTCTACACCGATTTACTTCAAATTGATACTGACCATCTCTTATGACAATACGGTCAATGTCAACTATGCATGGCCCCATTACCAACCCTGGGGCGCCCCTGGATCAAACATGCGCAGTGAGGATACGCGTCGGCCTCTGCCGCTCCATTTCTATTATAAATATGCACTTAATGCCATGCAGTTGTATAATTAATTGAGTTTTAAATTAGTTTATTCTTCATAATACTTTTGTTTCACAGACATATTGATCCGGCTTTGCACACACACACTCGATATGATATAATGACCATGAGTTGATTTTTGTTTTAACTAACACATTCATGTTCAAAAAATAAATTCAATATAATTAATAAGGGTATATAAAGTATCGACCCAGATCAGCCTATATAAGGTCGATTTTCCGAGAGATCGGCTTATTATGTTTTTGTTATATTTGTGGTTTTGCAATGTTATTAATACAACTTGCGAATTTATTTTGAATTATTTTATTTCATCTATACTAATGTACCATCATTTGCTGTAAAGTAAAAACCTTATAATCTTGAATCATTAACACGTTGAACAGAAAATTATAAGAGCAAGTATAAGTTATCACGGCACTGCAACCTGTTCGTGTTTGGTCACGCTTCACCAAGACTGCACGTCGGCATGAGTATTTTGAATTAATTTGGAACATTTGATATGTTTGATAGTCGATGGGAGATGAAAGATAAAATATTAAATCTACCTATTTGCCCATACAATGACAGACCAGTTGCGTATATACTTACAGAGCAATGACAAAGAAAAAATAGACAGGTCTCGAATTCGCCCCTCCTTTAGAACAATATTTGGTGCTTGCCCGGTTGCGTTTTTGTGTGAAATAAGTCTCTTATGTTAGCAGGTGTATACAATAAACAATATCTGAACTTTACTAGTATAATGGAAATTCGGTTTATGTAATATCAGATGTACCCACTCAATTACATTGCATAAAGGCGTGTTATGAAACATTATTCATAACCGTATTCTAATCATTGGTTTCATTAATGTGCGAACGGATATGCCAAATATCGTTATGTGATTACAATTGGCCAATGGGCAAAGCAGAAACCCGTACAAAGTAAGGTATAAAAGTGCTGAAACGACAGCCCTGAATACGCGCCCTTTACCTTGCTGTCAAGTTTGCTGCAGGAATTATCTTCGTTGGTTGCAATTATCATCTTCTTCCGAGTACTCCCGCGTGAGTCGAAATTGTAAGTTGAGATACATGTTATAAATTCGACTGATGTTTTCATAGTTTTTGTACCACTGCTACTTTTAATACGCATAGTATTACTGATACTACTTCTTATGATAAAATAAAAAATAATAATACAATTGATAATGTATCATCATTATTATTTTTATATTATTATTATTATTATTATCATTATTATTATTATTATTATTATTATTTTTATTATTATTATTATTATTATTATTATTATTATTATTATTAAAATCGAAGTACAAGAATGGCTGAAAGTTAGAATTATATGACGGTTCAAAATCATATAGTATGAGAAATGAAAAAAATCATTTATTACATTAACTGCGAACATAAATAATTTACATTTCTTTTCGGACAAAAATATATTATATCATTGTGGGCTGTCTTATAATAAAACGTTGAGTAAATATTTGATTTAAACTTTAATTTGTGTTACTTAATTTTTATTTTCCATACTCTACTATTTTACTAATATGCTGTTCTGTTTAATGATTCATATATCTAGTCCATGTAAGCATTCTTTTACTGACATGTTTGCAGATTGTACCGTTAGGCGCATTAGTATTTATTTCATGCAAATGTGATGCTAATCTGCAATTTCACTTCTTTTGATATCAAGGCAAAATAATATATATTATTTTAAAAGTTGTTATTGTATTAACTGTATCACGAACTTATAGCAAAACTCGTAATACACAATTGTAATACATTTTTATAGTTAAAAACATGTTTTCAAATATAACGCACCTTATAGCAAATATTTTCATAAACGAACCTGGTGAAACAATGCCTTGACTTGATTTTAGAAGACAGACATGGAGATCGTGGAAGACCAATGGATGCTGAACAGCAGTTTGATGAACATATCATTGGTGACATCGAACAGCAGCTTGCAGAACCTATCTGGAAATGTAACAAACGACAACGTTCCTCTGCCAAACGCCTCCCCCATCATGCAGGCAGTTATTGACGTGTTTCTGATAATTGGTTATATTATACAGCCGCTGTTTCTTGTAGTAGGAGTAACTGGAAACATGTTAACGGTTGTTACTATGATATCCTTTCGATTCAAAGACTTGACATCGCGATATATCCTTTTATTTCTCTCCTTCTCTGACTCTGTTCTCCTGATTACACAGCCTTTGAACAAATTCTTTGTCATCAAACAGTTTGGAATGGATCTCAGAGCGTTGTCTTCACTGTCATGTAAGATCTTCTTCGTCATCTTCAGATCTGCAAAAATGACATCATCGTGGCTAGTCGTGTTGCTGTGCTTTGAACGATATGTGGCCGTAGTCTTTCCGTTGAAGGCAAAGTTCATCTTACGCAAGAATTATATTCTTGCAGCGATTGTGCTCGACTATGTTATCATAACGACGTATAATTCAATTTGGCATTTTTCGTCGGGAATTCAAGGCGGTATCTGCAAACCTGACTTACCTAGTTTGCAGCAAAGTGTGTTCGTAACAATCGGAGTAACTTTTTATTCTTTTATTCCAACCATTATTTTATTGGTTCTTACCCCTCAGATTGTCTTTCGCTTATTCCGTCACGCCAAGATGCGCCAAGCGTTGAAAGGCAACTTATCCAGCGCGCCTAACAGCTCCATGTCGGCAAACAAGAAACAGATAGACACGAATTTGAAAGCAAGTGTGATGGTCATTGGTGTTCTGATATCGTACGTAATCCTCGTCATACCGATTTCGACCGTTCACATTTATTCATTCACAGCAGGCTTTAGCGCCTTTGATGCAAATAGCGTGGCCTTTTTCGTTTTTCGTGAGATTTCGCAGATTTTAGAACAGATCAACTACGCGATCAACTTCTTTATCTACGTGGTTTGCTCCAGGCAATTCAGACAACGCTTGAATGAAATTCTACGTTGTTCGCCTCACAGGCCGAGTAAAGAGTTTTCAAAAAGGAGGGCGATTGACTCTATTTCAGCTATTAATAGATCTATCAGTGATCCATAATTGCTGCATACAAGACCATACAAAAATATAAGCTTGTTATTTTAGAACAGATTAGTTTTTGTCCAAACCTCGTGCTGTAAAGATTTAAAACATTATCAAGTTATCAATACCGATTGTGGTATAAAATAAAAAATGCATAATAAATACCACTTCTACATGTGGTAAAATATTATGTGTAATAATGTGTATTAATAAAATAAAAAACAGAAGTGGAGTATGACTAATAAATAAAGCATAACTGAAAGTAAGGTTATAACGAAATAATTTTCTTGTCGTTGTTTTTTTCATTTTAACTATATATCTCATCGTAACAATGTGTTTTCCCATTTTAGGTGTATGTGACATTTGTGATGTCTTCGTAATTAAATTGAAAATTTCAAAAGCTTTTATCAACTGTACAGGTTCTATAAAAATGCATTCCGTTAAACAATGAAGGGTTTAATTGATGTATGTAGTTATAAATAAATAAATAAATAAAAACTACGAAATATATTAACTTGTTTCAATACTTTGTTTTGACAATTGTTTTGCGTTGATGTACATGACTGGTTTTGTCAATCTTATTTCTGAGTTTTGGTTAGTGTTTATATTGGTTGTAGTTTGATTATGTATATAAACAATATGTATATAAATTTACTTCTTCTTTACAGTTGGCGCATGTAGGTCGAACTTGATAACAGTAAAAAATAACATCCACATATGAGATTTTTAACCGTATTATAATAAATCACATAATTATTCACGAACAAAAGTGCTTTTAGAGAAAACGAAAACAAATCATTACCAATTGGAAGGTGGTATTTTTTATGAAAATATTCATATAAAAGATATAGAATGCATTAAATATTTATGATGACATGGCTAATGTTTTTTTCCGTTTAACCTCGGTGTGTTATATTTTATCTGAAGTCGACAACTTTCCATAATTAGTGCCTATGCTTGTGCCAGACTGTCAAATTAGACTCCTGGCGTATTGTTTGCTAAATGAGTATATTTAAATGTGAATGTTGTCATTTGATTATATTTAAATTAACAAACTGATGTTTTGGTTGTTGTTTTCTGTGAGGCGTTCTACTGATACGAAATCGGATTTACAGTGATATTTCTTTACTACTCACTGATTTACTTTATTGTATTATTTGATATTGTGTGAATCAGTTTAAGCATGTTTCTTGTTTAACACCATCAGTGCTTGTGTGTTTATACTGTGCTTATGTTAATCATAGGTTAAACTGTTTTTAAATGACCTCTTCTTGCTGTTTGAACTGTATAAAAATAACCAAAATTCAGTTTGTGGTGTATTAGATTTGGTACCTTTATAAGTATTGTTATGAAATAAAAACTCGCTAAAATATTAAGTGCTTACGTTTATAAAGTTTCGTCCTCGCTATATTGTGTTCGTTCTACAGAAGGTTCAAACAAGTATCTTCTTTGGGAACTAATCAGATAACCATTTCTACACACTAACATTTAATCTAACTGATGTACCATATGGCGAATATGTTGGCTTAATTCTAGTATATATTTGTTTTATATTTAAAAAACTGTATCAAAGTGTATATTTTTCTGACGTGTTGGTTGGTGTGAAGAAGATCGAAAATACGACAAACGAAACAACGTCAAATAGACAAGCAAAACGAAAACAAGAGCTGTGTTTGTGAAACACAATGCCCCCTACTGCGCCGCTTTGAAACCATATATTTGACCTTTAATCTCGAAGGATGACCTTTACCTTGACATTTCATCACTCAAAATGTGCAGCTACATGAGATACACATGCGTGCCAAATATCAAGTTGGTATCTTCAATATTACAAAAGTTATGACTAAGGTTAAAGTTTTGGGACAGGCAGACACACACATACAATGACAGACAGACAGGCCAAAATCAATATACCCCCGATCATTCGATCAGGGGGCATAAAAAGTGGCGCCTAAATGAAATAAATACGTATATTCGTGATGCTGTTTTATGTGGTACATTTTTCGTTCGTGCTTGATGTCGTAGCGGCGACCTTTAAACCCGCTTACAAACCTGAAAGACAAATATACCCGCAAGACCAAAAAAGGGGCTCCATTATTAAAACTATTAAAAAAAACAACAACAACTTTTATTGGTAATTTTTATTGCCAGGTGTGTTGAGGACAACATATACAACCGCCAAAACGACAATTGAGAATTTTACGCCCTTTGGTCTTTTTGGTGTTTAATCATTATTTGTGAGTTTCAAATCCGCTAACACGCCAGAACGATATGGCAGAAATCAGCCACATTAGTGTTGTATATACCACCAAAACTGTTCGCGCATTGTTATGTTCATACGATGAATACAGACATTTTCGAACGCGATATTACAGAAGAGTATAGCTGGACCATATGTTAAGAGAGCTCTATAAGGATAAATCTAGTGCGTGTTTTTGTCTAAAATGCTAATCAAAAAGAATGATGTTGTGTACCCGATCTTTTTTATTAAACATTACTTAACGCCATAAAGAGATTAGCCTTATTGGATTTAATTTAAAAAACAAAACTCTACCGCACCACTTTAAATTACCTTAAAAAAATCACCATCTATTTATCAAAGAATGTTCAAACTAATTTTGCAATATCAACAAAAAAGCAACACTCCTTTGTTTCGATAAAATCAATTATACGATTTAATTAAATGAAACAAGCAATACCATTTAGAAATTGCCTAATAATGGCAAAATGTATAAGTTGTATCTAAGCAAAACACAGTTAAAATTTAATCAAAATTTAAATGTGCAGCAAGGTGGCACCCACCCACAAATGTCCCAGAAGTCACTAGGCGTCATTTATGAATTCATTTAGTGTACGTATTCGAATTACGACCTCAAACATGGTAAATTAAACTCTCTAATTAATACCTTTGAGTGTACATGTAATTTCATTTGAAAAATTGTAACCACTTAGCGCCTCATTAGTGACATGTCATTGGCGTCGCACTGGAGTGCGGCGACTAGTATGTAATGCATTTTTCGCCTATGGGAGGAGAAGTTATTTTACGGATCAATGTATATATTTTTTGTTTTAAAAATATCTTGCATAGTGGTGATTTTTTGTGTAAATTAGTGTAAATAAGTACTGCATTTGTGCATATTACATTTATTACACTATTTATTGCCAATAATGCAAAGCTAATTGTTTTAAATAAAAACTGATCACAGGGAAAAGATCACAGGGACTTGGCAAATACGCGAAACTTTCTGGTTTTGTATAAAAACAAGACATAATCAAAATATATTTATTTTGTGGTTTTTCTAACAATAACGCAGACTTTTGCTGTTCGAGTTTTGGTTAACGCGTATTTTCTTCAATTTTACAAGACGACAGCGATTACACGGTTTATTGTTTTATTTATAACCGTTACACTACAGTCACTTATTAAGGTAGTAGGTGCCTAGTGAGATCGGGAATAGTCGGTCGATATCGCCGTATCCGGAAAGTGTTTTGTCTATAAGCGATATCTACGGTAAAGTCCGGAAATTATACTAAATACACGAAATAAATTTGTATTTTTTATTTAACAGTTAAATTTGCTTATCTCTTTTTTAGATTAAATAACTATACAATACAAATATAAGTTAAATTAATTCGTTTAATAAAATATTTGTGTTCATGACGTCACGGTTGCTAACATTTTCTTAGCAAAATGAAAGTGCGAAATAAAAGCGAGCGATTTGCAAAATCGAAAAAGAAGCAAACACCGATTGACAACGTTGTGTTCGATAATAATTATTCATTTACCGAGCTCTGCGATGGCGATTTGTGTGATAATGACTCACGTAAAAGCTATTCGCATTTGCTAAATGGCGTGAAAAGAGTAAGCAGAAGTGGGTGGGGGGGGGATGGACGAAGATTGATTGACTCGTTGAGCTGGAGGTTTTGCTAAACAAATTACAGTATAGTCAGTTTTGTAATTTGTGTCCCATTCCTTTGACAATATATAACATTGTTGGCGAACAACAAAATGGCCTCAGTCGTTATTTGTACGTTGTTTGTGAAAACCTTGACTGTAGAAAAGTAAACCGTGTTGCTTATGGAAAGTAGCACCATCTCAAGATCAGGGGAATGCCATGCTTTGACGTAAATACCAAGCTTGGAACAGGTATGCATGTCTTCATTTTACAACCTGCCATTTCTATCAATGTTTAATCATTTTACAATTGCCTTTGATCTTTGGACTTCTTACACATTTTCAGACCCCTTAAAATTCCAAGTGTTATTCCCAGTGAATATTTGTTTATCGTGTAATATATAAGGAAACATTCCGGTCTCCATCATATTCAGTTTTCAAATTTAGTTTCGCATTTGTGTTGTTAAATCCAATTGATTGCTCATTCATGTTATTTAATAATGTAATAATGATACGAATGGATTCTATGAAAATACATTGTGACGTCATTATTAAGCTACTACGGCCTTATTTCGTTTTCATGTTCTTATCATTTTCAATTCTCTTTTCAGCAATGAGTCAGTTTGGGCAGGCCGGTGAAGGTAAATAACTTCCTTATCACTCTGAACATAACGCTTATTGCAAATAGAAATCTTAAGAAGATGGAGGCTCGTGCTGGGGAGGCCATCAAGAAAATCTCAACTGCGTCGTCTAACAAGGCTGCCAGTGATGCTTATGAGAAAGAAATGGAGTAAGTGTAATAACTAACTTTTAATACAATGTTATCTGGTGCCAAATTTTAGCATTTTTTCTCATCAACTGTCTTCTTATTTCCTATTCCAGATGAACATGAAACATATTAATAATAATTGTTTTATTAAAGGCACTGTGTTCATAGTTTGGTAAAATTACATTTAAAAAAAGAGTTTTGGTTAGAACCCCAGGGCAGACACATTATTAAAAATATTTGTGATTGTTATCATAAATATTAAAAGCTATTCCAAATATTACATTTTAAAAAATATATTAATTACTTTTAGTAATAAATCTTATGAAGGAGCATAGGTATATTAAAATTCTGAGCTATTCATATAAATGGTGAAGTCTTTTCACAAGCGATAATTTGAGTTCAACGACTTGTCAATATGTTATGTGCGTGTTGTGCTGAAAATTGATTGTTCTCATAACCAACGATCATATAAGGCGTCAGAATGAAACTAAAAGGGGAATTATAAAATTCATGAAATAAGCATTGTGTGAATATAATTTTGTATTTCAGTTCGATGTACAGTAATGCATGATATTACTCAGATTGCTGCGTTGCATTTGAAGACGGGTTTAAAGTTCTCGACATATGTGAAGACAACAGTGCCAATTTCTTCCGAAGCTCATAAAATGATTGGCATCTCTGTTGATGATCATGGCATAATGCGTGTAAATGATGGAAGTGTTGATAGTGTATCAATTAAAACTTCTCTACATGATTGTATGATGTGGCTTACAAAGTTTTCCAGAGCCATTTTTGTTGCTCATAATGGGCGCAGGTTTAATTTTCCGGTTTTGGTTAGTGCATTGCTGAAAACACACTGTTTTGAAACGTTTTGTAATTGTGTAAGCAGTTTTGTTGACTCTTTGCCGGTTTTCAAAAATCGTATCCTGGACAGTCACACAAACAGGAAGATCTAGTGAACGTGTTCTCCAGGCAACCTGCAACGCCCACAGTGCTCCTCATGATGTTGAAGCACTGGGATCTTTGCTTAAAACATGTCAAATTACTGACAATATGGCCCACATCTTTACTGTTACTGCAATCCATAATTCAGTTTGTTTAAGTCATGAAAAGCCTTAAAGGCAAAGAAGGAACATTAGATTGTTAGACGTGCTGTTGCATAGAGGAACTCTAAAGCGACCAACAGCTGAAAACATTGCGGGATATGGACTGGCCTTGTGTCATTTGAAAGCCATATTTTCTAGTTCCGGAGAGGATGACTTTAGGGACTACCAAAAGTCACAAACGCAACAAAATATTTTATCTGAAGTGGTCCTAAAAATAGGTCAGTTTTTCAGTGACGAAAAGTGACGGAATAGTATGGCTTTCAAATGACACGCGGCCAGTCTAAATCACGCAATGGCTTTATACTGTTACTAAATTATGTACATTTAGTTGTCATTAATCTGGCTGTTTTTATTAAAATATAAGTTGTATATTATTGTGCTACATGTTTAAAGAAACATAATACTAGTAACTTATACATCTTTATGCTACGTAATATTGGGACAACTTTGACATTTTGTGGTGAACTGCGCCTGTATTCATATGTTGCCTTTTGACTTAAGGTGACCTTAAGATTGTCTTATTAGCTCGGCTGTTTTCGGAGAAAACTCTGAGGTATTGTCATGGCCTCTTCGTCGTCCGCCGTCCGACGTCCGCCGTCGTGCTAAAACCTTTACATTGGCTCTAAAATTAAAGTGCTTCCACCTAAAACTTTGAAACTTCATATGTACATGCACCTTGATGAGTTCTACACGCCACACCCATTTTTGGGTCACTAGGTCAAAGGTCAAGGTCACTGTGACCTCTAATATAAAACTTTAACTTTGCCTATTACATCATAGTGCTTCCACCTACAACTTTGAAACTTCATATGTACATGCACCTTGATGAGTTATACCTGCCACACCCATTTTTGGGTCACTAGGTCAAAGGTTCAAGTCACTGTGACCTCTTATATAAAACTTTTACTTTGCCTCTAACATCACAGTGCTTCCACCTACAACTTTGAAAGTTCATATGTACATGCACCTTGATGAGTTACACGCCACTCCCATTTTTGGCTCACTAGGTCAAAGGTCAAGGTCACTGTGACCTCTAATATAAAACTTTAACTTTGCCTATAACATCATAGTGCTTCCACCTTCAACTTTGAAACTTCATATGTAGATGCACCTTGATGAGTTCTACACACCACTCCCATTTTTTGGTCACTAGGTCAAAGGTCAAGGTCACTGTGACCTCTAAAAAAAATCTGACAAGCTTTCTCAGCCGAGCGTGGCACCCGTTATGCGGTGCTCTTGTTAATGTATTATTTTATCAATATTAATTCAAAGTTAGCTAAATTTCTTCACATGTCATGGTTTATAACTGTAGCTTTTAATAAGAAACTAGAAAACACCCAAAAAGAAGTGATATACAAATTTATACTTGAATTCATTTCGTGAAAATGAATTGGAGTAGGCATACTCAAAGTAAAATTTCTTGAGATAGGAACGGTAAAACTTCCTGAAATTCATTCAGTGTGTAGAAAATATGTTGTGTTAAATATATATGTACAATATATGCATTTCATCACACTACAAGTGACATAAAACGTAATTAAAGTTTCTTGTCACTGAACCATTTGTTGTCGTTTTTGCCATTTATCCAGATAAGTGCATATATTATTGGACATCAAAGGCACAATTCTCTTTCAATGACACTTTTTTCATTCTTTATCTACTAACAAAATCCAGTCGAGTACGTTTATTAAGTTAATTGTCAAAATATATGTATATCCCATTACAAAAAACTATATATTTTGAATATAGGGTAAATCCATAGAAAACGCCCAACCGAGTCAAGGGGTAGGTGTATTCAACACAGTATAAAAAGTTAACCGGCTGGTTAAAAGTTTTAAAATTTTGCAATTAGTTGTGATATACAATTTACTATGTGGAAATAATAACAAAGAGTGTTTCTGGAAAAATACCCATTAGGCTCCAAATACCTTAAAATCTTAGTAAGAAGGTGATTTTTCAAGCGGTTCCGTAGTGTAGTGGTTACACGCTCGCTTCACATGTGAGAGGTCCAAGGTTCAAGTCCCAGTAGAATAAAATTATTTTATTTGTGTTCTATGTTAACTTTATGTTTTTTGATGTAGACATTTTAGTTTAAATAAATATGCTGTTTTATTGTAATCATTTTTTGTTTTTATTATGCCTATGAAATATATGTTTGAGAGGGGGGGGGGGAGGGGGTTCGTAAACACATTAAAAAACTTTTACAGTGTTTTCATATCAATGAGTACTCAACCCCTATCGTAAATGAGCAACGTAAGAATAAGTTCAGAATCATCCCCCCCTTGAAGTTGAGAAAAAATGGAATTACGCTTACAAGATGAAGCAGATTTTTAAAACCTACACGGTTTTGTTCCATTAATGAAAACTGCACACGGATGCCAGTAAAAAAAGAAACCAATGTAAATAAAATGAACTATGAAATATTTGGGGGCTACAACACAAAATCATAGATAATGGTTATTTGGGGGTTATAACACAACATCATAGATAATGGTTATTTGGGGGTTATAACACACAATCATATACCAGTATCTTTTTCTATTTTGTTTAAAATAATCAGCCAATATATTAATATTTACAGTATAAAAAATCGTTCCATGTAACTGCATTGAGTGCCTTTTACACTGAAATTCCCGACGCCCTGTGATGCTTTGCATCAATACTTATCTTGTTCGATATTCGAACAAATGTCAAATTATCCTAGATAGAATCTTCTGTATGGAATCTTATAAGTGATTCTGTCGCGAACACAGATAATACATTAAATAACAAAAAAGACTTTTTGTCTCACAGAACGTAGTCAAAGCCATTACCCTTCGTAATGAACGTTTATTCCGACAAGTATAGAATAAGAAAAAGTATCAATTTCAAACATTATGAACAAAATTACATTGATCCTCTTGAGAAAAGGACAGATAACACCTTAAACAGGGGATTTGAACGGCGCGGTAGAGTAGATAGAGACTTTGTAGACCATATAAACCTAAACAATAGACTCATAGGTAGAACGGTGATAAAATCAAAGCGCTGAAGGCACTGTAGGTGTTCGCTGTTGTATAAGTTTAGACGCAACTCAGTTTACAAAATTATGTTATAGCTTTTTATATTGCTAGTTTTAAATGAACACAACCCATTCAAATTTATAAAGAGTGTGTCTTAAAACACAGATCCAGATGTTGTTTTTTTAAATCATTTATAAAAAAAATAATGTAAGCTTCATTGTGGGAAAACAGGGCTTAATGCATATGCATTAATTGTCATCCCAGTACCAGAGACTCTCTTTAAACGAAAAAAAAATATACAATCAGAAATGTCGTCCTTGATTATCTTGTACGCATTGCACAGGCTAATCAATGTACACAGGCTAATCTTATTTGACATGCATTAAGCCCCAATTTTCACTGAAAGCAGCCAATATGTACAGATTTCAATGATAAACACTAGACTGGCCAATGTCCTCTTACAAGCTGTTTAACACTATTAGTCATATACACCCACTGCAGTGTACCAGTGGTGAACTATAAACAGGCAGATGTGGTGGTTATCTTTCCTAGCAGACGTTTTTAGCATTTGTCGTCTGCATAATTTTACTGTAACAGGCAGTGGTTGTCTTTCCATAGCGTAGTTAAGCAGTTAAGCGCATACTGATTTGCAAAACTTGCTCTGTAACATTAGTGTGAGCTAACGCTCACACTAACCAGGTAAGTTTGATGGGAGAACATGTGTGTCGGCAGATTAGCTTGTTCCTTTGAGAAAGTTCGCAATTGGAATTGGTGGACAAATAGGGATAGGGAGATGCCGTGTATGTTGACGATGTGTTTAAGGGGAGAGCCCAACAAATTACATATGTCAACCCTGAATCCCGCTAAATTAAAAAAATACTGGGCCATACAGGGAATATTGGACCAAATGTACATGCCTAGAGAGAAAGTCGTTGCGTATAGATGCGAATTTAGAAAAAGAAGCAGCGAAAATAATGAATATGTAACTGCCAATCGAAATTCTCTAAGGATATTGGAACACATAGTGTTTTCCGTATATTAAACCTAGAGCTTCTGAGACTTGTGTTACCGATCCATATGTTCAGGGTCTAGGTAATTTCGAATGTTCAGTTTAGCCACCCGTTGTCGCCGGATGCAGGTATTAGTGCAACGGAGTATTGCGTTGAAAGACTGTAAGTCATGCACCCCGAATGTTCTGTGGAAGATTTTCAAGAAAGGGTCAGTTCAATTTCAGAAGAAAAATTGCACAAACTTACAACAAATCTCATAACAGGTTATGATAATAATAGCAATGTTCAGCCAAACATTAGAAGTAATAGTGATCGTAGTCTGATTCTCAGAAATGGTACTCCTGCTATTAGCAACTAAGCTCTTGATAACTATAGACTCGAGGATAGGAACTATCAAGGTAACTTCAGAGATGATTCCTTTCGACAAAATGGCCATGCAAATCTAAGGAATAGTAGATTTGAGACTCCTTATTCAAGGCAGGAAAATAGATTTGATATGAATTATAGACCAGAATTTTCTTGATCCAAGAATGTATCGTCCTTAGTGGGTACAAGACATAGGTATAGAGACATACCTTGTAGGTACTGTAAGTGCATTGGTCTATGGAGAGCCGCTGGCATGTTAAGAACCAGCTAGTCGAACACTCGAATAGGCCAATTAAGGCAGATAGTAGTTATGTGAGTAAGGGTTGTGTAGAAGTGGACTTAAAACAGCATGAGGCAAATAATCATGTCGGATACCTGGAGAAATTGTTGTATGTGACACAGACAGCCAAAATGAGGACCTACTGTAACCTTTATTTGGAACCTGAGTCACTGCACTACCAGCGTCAGGCTGCCATAAAGGAACTTCGTAATAAGATGAATGCTGAAAAGCACGAGGCTGTCAAAGAGATTCAGTCAGAGAAAACTTACATTAGAGCACCATTCTTGGTCTCCCAGCAGTAGTGCAGTGTTTGAAGGACAATCACCAACAAGAAAAAAAAGAATTCGAAGACAAATGTGTGGTTTCAATGTGAAATATGAACAGACGGTCGCTAAATTTGAGACAGAAAAGGTGCACCATCTGCACCATAGAGGCTGACAATTTAAAATTGTAATCACAAATCGAGAAAGAAAAGGAAGCCACGAGAGGTTATGCAAAACTTTTGAAACTGGAAGAACAATGTAACAATAAGGATAAGACCAAGATAAGACCAAGACGGCGGCTGTTAAAAGGCCGAGGGAAGAAATTCATTTAGTGAATCAGACATGCATGTCAGCGCTGGAAGAAACACAGAGAAAACAGAATGAAGATCAATTAGAAGAGCCCACAATCAACGTCAATCGTCATGTTGTAGATGCAATAGATCGGGGGAGGCGAGTCATGGGCGAGCGAGTGGTGGATCTTGGGAACAAATATCGTGAAATGTTGAGGAAGTTTTTTGTCGCCACTGAATCTGGCCTAAAGAAGCTCATAGAGTAGAACAGACTACTCCAGAAGGATGTAAAGCCATTTTCCAAGATTATTGGGAATACGGTTCCACGTGTAACTCAACAGGTGATGGCAGTCATATCGGGTGTGAATGAGCACAACAATGAGCTGATACATCAATTATCAGCAATAGATGAAATAAATGTAGCTATAACATGATGAACTAATGAAAAGAATGGGTTACAACCGAATGGTCTTCCGTGATCAAAGAGGACATCACTGTTTTCCAGGCGGAGGACATCGTGTCCCTGGACCAGGACGACAGAAGGGTGCTCCACCACTTAAAGCCATACGAAAAGGGCACTTTGCAAACAATTAGGCGGATGATCCGTGATAGTTATATTGAAACAAGTGTGATGCAAGAACATTTAGACAAAGTCTCATGTTGATTATGATTTTTTAATTTTTTTTTGAGTGTTCAATTGTGTTCTGATAGAAATGATCTCAACAGTGTTGTCCGTAAATATTTAAAATACATTTATTATATTTATTTATTGTCTGTTAAGGAGGGAGGAATGTAATAGGACAGGTTTTCTTCCTGCATTCAAAAAAATTATGTTTATATGTAAATTACTTTAATATGTATTTCCCTTCAGTAAATTGCAAATAATAATTAAATATACGTCTGAAAGCATTCATGAACATTAATGAGGAATTCACAAAACCTTTAAATAAAGCAGCAAGATAATAAGCGTGTGAGTCAAACTATTTCTTTAATTTAATTTAGCATGTAATATATTTGGCGTTATTTTACACCAATTAGTGTACGCGACTAAGTTGCTAATGTTTTATAATCGTGGTTCATTTGAAGTGTGTTGGATTTATGTCTTAAGTTACCAGGCTGTTTAAAAATACATCTATATACAACCAAATTATTTCATATATTGTCTAACCAAAAAGGAATTAAAGAGAAAAAATGGCTACACATGGACTCGAACTTACGTCGCCTGAATCGAATGTATCTCAAATGCATCTCAACGGTCTGTATGCTTTGTATGTTTTAAGACATTACTTTGTTTAAAAAACATTTTATTTCAAGATTGCAAAGACACAACAGAAACGCGTTATTTGCAATCGGAGATGAAAAAACAACATTTACAACACATCTTAATTTATTTTTATATATAATAGAAGTCGATGACATACACAGACTTTAGGTTAGTCTAGTGTCTCTACCTTAATTTTACTGTGCAAGTGTAAGAAAGATTTTAACATTTGTAACATACTTTGCATCACGTTAAAAACAAAATCATAACATAATTGAACAATTTCAAATAAAACAAGTTCATATTTTTTTCTTTAAAAATGTTCAGGGGGAGGACCCCCCGTTTTTATGTATCATATCCGGGCCTACAGCTCAAAAAATGCTAGCTACGCCCCTGGTATCGAGTTTTGAACTTGAGCTATCTGATTAGTTGTAGTGTTTTTTATATACTACTTTCAGATATACTACTGTTTGGATTACTTATTTCTTAGTGTCCCCTGTCAAATATTATATAATATTTCAAACATAAAATCCCGTTAAACTATTTACAGTGTTATTTTCAATTGCATAACAGAAACAAATCATAATGTTCGTGAAGATGTTCGGATGAAATTATTAAATCGGCAATTCTTTAAGGGATAAAAATTTAATAGGTTAATGTATTTTCACTCGAGGCTTGAGAAAGAAAGTAAGATTCATCAAGCAGCAACAATTATTAATCAATTTATTTGTATTTCACGATTAATATTAACAACCATGACTTAATGCTATGCCTTATTTAACTAAGACAAAACATTAACTATGATATTGTTTATTTTATATTTTATTATTCGCGAGTACAACACGCATATAACAAGTGGCACTTATAACGTTTTAAATGGTACCTCCATGCAGAAACTCAACAACGTCGGATACATTTTCGACGAATGGTTTTGTTTGTATTGTTGCAGATTGTAGCCTGTATATCGTGATAAAACATTCAATTAATTAGGACTGACATGTGATCAACACAAATTTCGCTTTCCAAGTTTTAACAATGTGAATACATTTTATGTGATAGTTTCGTATTTATGTGTTTATTTTATCAAGCGTGTACGGTCTTATAAAGTGTTATTCAAAACACGGATCTAGAATAACTATTTTTAACACGCCAGCATTGCGATGCCACAATTATTAAATCGGAAATTCATTTAATGATATATATATATATATAATTGGTGAATGTATTTTCACTCGAGGCTTGAGAAAGAAAGTAAGATTCTTCAAGCAGCAACAATTATTAATCAATATATTTGTATTTCACGATTAATATTAACAACCATGACATAATCATATGACTTATTTAAATAAGACAAACCCTGAACTATGATATTGTTTAGTTTACATACTGTTATTCGCGAGTACAACACGCGCATATAAAAGTTGGCACTTAAAACGTTTTTTAAATGTTATCTCCATGAAAAAACTCAACAACGTCAGGTACATTTTTGACGATTGGTTTTGTTTGTAATGTTGCAGATTTTAGCCTGTATATTGATTGTATGGTGATAAAACATTAAATGCATTAGGACAGACATATGACCAACGCACATTTCTTTACATATTTACATAGGATCAACACAAAGTCCACTTTTATATCGTCAAGTGTGAACAATTTGCACAAATTGTATGCGGTAGTTTCGTATAAATGTGTTTATTTATCAAGAGTGTACGTTCTCTCAACGTGGTGTTCATAATAACGATTTTTAACACTTAAACAATGTGTTGCAATAACTATTGGACTTTTTTCATACATCAAATATTATTGTTCAGTTGTGAATCCCTAAAGTCATAACTACTGAAGCTACAACCATAACTTAAACATAACCTCCAGCTGAGTTATTGTGTCGTCCTGATTAGCTGCTGCAAAAGTGGTATCATAGCTACTGACGAGGGTTTGATTTAATAAAATAAAAACAATTAAAAAAGTTCCATGATGATGAGACAATTCTGTAAACTGTGAAAAGTCATTAAAGCAAAAGTTTGTGTACATATGCAATTCTTGGTAATTCTTGGTAATGAAGCTTTCGACCAACTTCTAGGCAAAAGCACGGACACGCAAGAAAAGAGTTAAACTCTTCATACCAAAACTATTCGAAGCCCTGATAACAAAGACACCGAAAAAGGCGGAATGGTTTGGTCGCATACATTTTCTTAGAATTCATGTTAAAGAACTAATTATGTCAACAATTTTCAAAGTGAAATAGTATTAAAAATAAAAATAATTAAAACGCAAAAGCAGTTTATTATGTTTACTGCCTATCGGTAATGAAGCTTAACATAAATTGTCTTCCCAGGAAAACGAGCTGGATGAAAGAAGATAATGACAAAGCGGGCACTACATATTGTCAGCAAAATTGGAACATATGATCATTGAACAGTTCAATGAACTAATTTTTATTAAACACGGAAAATACGTTTTAATGACTTTTAAGTAGACCAATAATTTTTATCGCAATAGGTTTTCTCTTGTGTCTCGTGGAGAGGAGACGTGCATGTCTTCGACAACGACTACATGGGCATGCAATCAACCATCCCCAAACGCGCGGTTTTTCATTCACACTGGTTGTTAGAGACTTTAAAGTGAAAAATTAACAGACGTAACTTTTTTGTGATGTACAGAAATGTATGTATTGCGCGTTTTGTACGAGGTGTTTTTCTTTATACACCTTTCTGATAAATAGTGACCTTGTTTCTCAATTAAAATTCAAAACAACATGCTCGTGCGAGCATGCGTGCATGCGTGTGTGTGTGTGTGTGTTAAGTATAACACTTAAACAACAATTAGGAGTTGTTTTATATTTCCAATGAATCACTAGAGTTTACACTTAATCGTTTGTTTCTTATAAAGTTTCATTAATAAAAAATGCATGACTTGAAAATTAATAGAAAAGGTAAATTAGTAAGAAAAGGCACTCCCTAAAAGAGCAGAAGCCACGTAATGTTTTTTTAGGAATAGTATTGTTTTATGGTTGAAAGAAACAGATTAACGTCTGTTTTTCAAAATCCCAGTTACCAATTGCATTTTACTTTAACATGTAATTAGGATTGCGATTGCTGGAATTCCTACTTAGGGCGAACAAGTTTTTAATGTGCCTTTAGAAGAAATAATTGAACGAAAGTATTCATTGGTGTATGACCATCCAGAAGCATTTCTGAGCACAACAATTGGAATAGCAATATTGAGTGCATTTGAAAGACACAAAACATTTTTTATAAATTGCTGTTGAAGAAGCCCACATGATCCTTGAGTGGTAACTTTCACAATTTTATACTTATTTTATACTCTATAATCTAGCTCTTTTGTCATAAAATGAGAGGTTTCATTATCCAGCAGGTTTCTTGTTTGAACCTCACAAATTTTCTTATACCCAAGACTCATTATATAATCATCATCACAATCAGCAGCAGCATTATCATATTGATCATCATCATCATTAGCAGCTGCATAATTATGTTGTATGACCAGAATTCAATACAAATACAAACACAACCACTACAACTACTACTACTGCTACTACTACTAATTAATTAACTACTATTACAACACGAACAACAACAACAACAACTACTACTACTACTTCTATTTAACTTCTACTACTACTACTACTACTACTACTTCTACTTGGTACACCAGCACTTGGTGTCCATGGAGAAGATAATGGCAACACTCCCAGAGTATGGATCAAACCCAAGCATTCCCAATCCTATACACCACAGTTACAATAATTAAATATTTGACGCCATGTGCAACATAATTCACCTTTATATTACAAAACAAGCGATGTGTTTGTGAAACACTATGTCCTCATATATTTGATCTTTGACCTTGAAGGATGACCTTTACCTTTCACCACTCAACATGTGCAGCTCCATGAGATACACATGCATGCCACATATCAAGTTGCTATCTTCAGTTCAATATTGCAAAATTTAAAGCAAATGTTAAAGTTGGAGCAAACAAACACACAAACACACAAACCAACCAACCAACAGACAGGGAAAAAACAATATGTCCCCCACTATAAGTGGCGAGGGACATAAAAAAGTAAAACACACTGTTCATGTATCTTTTTATTTATACATGCATCAACTATTCTGGTTATGGATACATTTGTTTCTTAAATTATATAAAAAATGAGCATATAAATTAAATGGAAAACATACAATATTATGTCAAGAGAAATAAAGCTGTAAAAATCTCACCAGTTTTACTTTGATGTTGCGATTAGCACATTCAGCATTTTCAGTATCTACTGATAAATAAATATATGGAAATGCCAAATGTCCAAGATACCATGACGTCCTCCTCCAAAAGTTAAATCCTTCGGACTCCATTTTATTTCATCCCTGAATAATCCTGTCACACATTACATGTAAGTTTCCTTGCAATGTTCACAGCGTTTTATTTTGAATCCTTAAAGTCCTCAAAATTCAGCATGTTTTAAATTTATGATTTAAAAGATAACAGTCATTGCAACGTGTTTAGTGAATATTACAACAATAGACTGGCATGAAAAGTGGCTCCTTTTGCAGCACAAACTGCATCCAAGAATATATTATAGCTGACCCGGTTTGATGGAGCCTGTTTTTGATAATAATTAATTACCATTTTTCACTTCCGTGTTTATTATGATTACCAGCGCCATGCTTGAAATAGTCCGTTTCCCACAATGCTTAGCACATTTGCACGGGTCTGAAAGATCTTTTGTTGACACATTGCCCCTAACTGGACTCGATCCACTGACCCTTGGAGTAAAAGTCAAGTGCTTAAACCAATGGGCCATCAGTGCTTACATAGTCAGTGGTTTATTTTATACTTTATATAAGCAATCTTTGTAATGTCACAAAATCAAACTATAACAAAAGAACTCCCCAAATTATTTTGTCATTCAATGCTATATTCATAAATGTACATGTAAACATTGGATCTTAAAGGCTCCAATAAAAAACAAGAATAACATTTAAAAAGTAACCCTCAACTGGGCTTGAACCATTGACCCCTGGAGGTAATAGTCTACCGCTTAGACCACTTGGCCATCCTTGCTCATACCATGAGTGCTGTATTTTATACTTTATGTAAGCAATCCTCGTAGCGTTACAAAATATAACGAAAACGGTCGATTTAAAATTAATTCAATGTCAATACTGGCATCTTTAAACTTTAACAATTTTGTAATTATGTTGTTGGAATTCACAGATCTACACTTATTATTATTTAAATAATGTAATCTTGAAACAGACGAGCTACAAAAAACACATTTTAATTTTTCTTCTTTACGTCGGGTTTGAACCGAGATGGCCGCCATCTTGTTTTCTTAAGTAGTTCCAAATCCAATATGACGGCCGCCTTCGTACATCAGAGAGACGGTGTGGTGTAGCCCACTGTCCGAAGTGTTCAGATTGATAATTGGGATTGCCGTATTGCGCGCACTTCATGGTAGACCGTTTAAAAGTTGATTGGTGAACACTCTACATTCAATACATATGATATGATAAGCGCTCATGGGAAAATCGGGTAAAAACGCTCCAAGGAAGAGGCGTCACCAAATTCTGCCAGTGATCACCCCTACAAAGTTCATAAAATGGCAGCCAATACGCCACCAGCAGGTATTCCAACAACATCACCGGCAATATATGGCACACCAGCTGCATCAGGACCGTTTATGCCACCCCACCACCAATACCTAACCCAACAGACCCCGACACAATACGGTTACATGTATGCGCCAATCTCACCACAAAATGGAAATCAGACTCACAATACTTCGCAAATGGACTCAGATATGTATACAACAATTCTTAACAAATAAAATATTATTGAATGTACGCAAAAACAAATGCAATCAAAACATTCAAAATTTTACCAAATTGACACTAAAGTGAAATCCATCTCGAACAAGCTATCAATTGTTGAATCGAGAGTAGCTGCCCTTAAATCAAAATTCCACGAGTCAGAAAAAAGACTTTCGGATGTTGAATTGAGCCGTTCTTTTGAGAGTAATAAGAGTGATGAAATTAAAACAAACATTAATGTTCTATCACAAAATATAGCTTCTCTCCGCAATGAAAACATCGACCTAAATGAAACCATCATCGATCTCCAAGCAAGATCAATGCGAGGACAATTTGTTATTCTTTAATTTCTATGAAGGATCTAGCTATGATGACCGCAAGTCCGAAAATTGTGCCGAAAAAGTTTTACAGTTTTGTGAAAACAATTTAAATTTTGAAAGCGCAGCCACGCAGATGAAAATCGATAGAGCACATAGGATAGGGCCTTATCAACATGACAAGAAGCGTCCAATAGTAGTTAAGTTTAACTATTTCGGCGACAGAGAGACCTTGAAATCTGCGGCACGGGAAAAACTTAAAAATAGCAACGTCCGCGTTAGTGACCAGCTTCCAAAACAAATCCAAGATCGCAGAAAGAAACTGTTTGAGGCGAAACGACAAGGAAAACAGGCTAATATATCCTATGACGCGCTGTACATCGACCGCGTCAAATATACCCATGTCCGTCCACCCCCTGGACCAAAACCGGAACTGCCCCCACGTGGCCGTCGCGAATACGGGGGACAGCGTATCAGCGCCGAAAGCCACCATGACAGTGAAAATTGTTAAAATAATGTATCATCTGCGTCAAAAGACAGACCGATAAGGGAAAATGCCTGAGCATTTTAATGATTTCAACCTGATGTAAATGCACCGCTAAATGAGCATGTAATTTAATGGTATTCATTCGAGATAGCGCACGTGGCGCTTAGTAAATTTTAATTAAACTGACATGTGCATCATGCTTCGGGTGTCAAATGGCTTATTAAATGGAATTGATTAACAGCCAGTTTTGTTGCTCGTTTATGTCAAGTTAACGATTAATGGGAGTTAACGATTAATGGAAATTGTTTGAGAACATTGCACATACTAGCGACATGTTATTTTATTTTCATGGATAAAATGTTTTCAATTGTAATAATTTGTTTTGATAAACTTTGTTATACACCCCACAAACGAAGTTTAGGGGGATATATAGGAGTGAGATTGTCGGTCGGCCTGTCTGTCGGTCCGTATTAAGTGTCCGCTCTCTAATTCAAGTTGTTTTCATCCGATCTTCACCAAACTTGGTCAGATGTTGTATCTAGATGATGTATAGGTCAAGTTCGAATATGTTTCATGCCGGGTCATCAACTAGGTTACGGGGTCACTTAGTGCGTTTTAATCATTGAGCATGGTATCCACTCTCTAATTCAAGTAGCTTTTATCCGAGCTTCACCAAACTTGGTCAGAAGTTGTATCTAGATGATATTAAAGCCAAGTTCGAACATGTGCTATGCCAGATCAAAAACTAGGTCACGGGGTCACTTAGTACGTTTTACAAATTCAGCATGGTGTCCGCTCTCTTATTCAAGTAGTTTTCATCCGAACTTCACCTCAATAGGTCAGAAGTTGTATCTAGATGATGTGTAGGTCAAGTTCGAACATGGACCATGCCGGGTCAAAAACTAGGTCACGGGGTCACTTTGTGCGTTTTAAACATGAGCATGGTGTCCGCTTTTTTGTTAAGACAACATGTAAAATATTCTGTGTAAATTCGGCATGTTGGGGTATTCGTCACGTCTGTGACACAGCTCTAGTTTTGATTGTTTGATAAATGCATGGTGTAATTTGTTAGTATGCATTGTTTGTGAATGTATGCGTTTATGTTAAGAGTATGTTATTTGTAAATCATGCATTAATTGGTTTGAAAAAATGGTGGGATTGTGGTGTAGCTTGCACTGGCCACGCCTACTTGCAGGACACGCCTCCGACATGAATGCCTCTTTGATAGCATGTACACCGATAGACTGATTTGTATGCTAGACGATTACGGATGTAAATAAAACCAGTATAAATATTTCAATGGTGTGTGTTCCTTAAATGGTGTTCTTTTAATGGTGATAAATATTGCATTCTGTAGAAGAAACACTACAATACATTATCCCAATTTGTCCTGAAACACATTTTATTTTAGGATGTTTAAATGTTGTGTTTTGTCTTACAATTATTAGCGTGTGTGTTCTTAAAAAATAAACATTACCGTTCATAAGGCTTCTACATTACAGTGAATTTCTAATTTTGCTTTTCCGCAACAACATGAATATTGTAATTAATACGAATGACTGTTCATCCAAAAAGCCGTTAATAGTTTCACTAATTGGAATTGATGGGGAGGTACGTGTTTTTTTAATAATACCCTAGTAATGATGTATTCAGAAATTAACCACTTAAGAGCTTTTTGCTAATGAAGATAAAAGCGACAAAACTTCAATTTTTATCTCCAATAGCAATCCATATTACATGTTAAAGTTGAGCGCGGTTGTTAACCCAGTTCTTGTAATCAGAAGTAGTTTTATTGGAACCGTTCAACAATTTTATTCCGGAAAATACGAAATATTAACATCTATTTATTCCACTCTTCGCTTTTTATGCCCCCGAAGGAGGGCATATAGTGATCGGACTGTCCGTCCGTCCGTCTATCCGTCACACTTAGCGTTTAGGTTTCGAAAAATGCTCAAAACTTCTCATCGCTTCAGATAGCAATTTCATATTTGGCATGCATGTGTATATGGACAAGGCCTTTCCATACGCACACACATTTTGACCCATGTCACCTTGACAATTACCTAAGGGTCCGCGTTAAAGTTTCGAAATCTGCGTTTAGTTTTCGAAAAAGCTCATAACTTCTATCAAGCGTTTATCATATGGTGACAGCTCTTGTTTTCTTAATTGTCAGTTTTCAGTTTCTGAATCTTTTACTGCTTCTTGACTAAGACGAATATTTAAAATCAGTCATAATAATGGTATCAATCAATACCATAACATATCAATGTAGATTAATAACACCAATAATACTTGTTTAATATGTGTTTAAAAAAATATGTTCCTGCCTATCAAACATTCAATATAATATATATTGAACTAAATAAATATGAAAAAAGATAACCAACAAGTATTACAGTCATCATAATACCCGAAGAATAAATTTTAAAAAACGCTAAAATAACGAGAATTGACATTATTTTATATGCTGTTTAGTATCCGGTGATTTTCATTTACCTCGATGACAGTATCCTTCAAGCCATTAAATAAATGTTACCAAGAGTTTTTTCTATTAAGGCTAGTTACCATATTTTAATGATGATTTTAGAAATAATAACAATAAAATAATATAATAATAATAATAATAATTATTTTTTATTACAATTATTATAATTATAATAATGATGATAATAATAATAATAATAGTAATAATAATAATAATAATAATAATAATAATAATAATAATAATAATAATAATAAATATTCATAATAATAGTGATAATAATAATAATAATAATAATAATAATAATAATAATAATAATAATAATAATAATAAATATTCATAATAATAGTGATAATAATAAGAGTATTCCAGCGAGTAGTTGCTCAGAAATTTCCCGAGAAAATAAGGACCAAGCGGGCACTAAATATTGTCCGCAAAATTGGAACATATGATCATTGAACAGTTCAAGCAACTAATTTTCATCGAAAACTGAAAAGCCGTATTTTGACTTTATACTTATGACTCTCGCGATAAGTTTTCATCTGTGTCTCGAACAGGACGCGTGTATGTCTTCGTTAACGGGTTGCATGGGCATGCATTCAACCATCCCCAAACGCGCAGTGTTTAATTCACATTGGTTGTTAGAGACTGTTTACAGAGAAAATCAACAGAAGTTACGTTTGTTGTGATGTGCAGAAATGTGTGTCTTTCACGTGTTGTACGAGGTGTAAATCTAAATACACCTTTCCGATAAATAGTGACCTTGTTCTTAAATTAAAATCCAAAACATCATGCTCATGCGAGCGAGCATGCGTTCGTGCATGCGTTCGTGTGTGCGCGCGTGCGCTTGTGCCTGTGCGTGGGTGTGTGCGCGTGTGCGTGCGTGTGTGTGTTCAGTATAACACTTAAACAACTATTAGGGGTTGTATTATGTATCCAATAAATCACTTTCACTTTATCGTTTGTTTCTTATAAAGTTTCATTAATAACAGATGCATGACTTGAAAAAAAAAAGAACAGTAAATCAATAATAAAAAGCACACTATGGAATGAACAGAAGCCCCTTTTTCGTTCTTCAGGAATAATTCCGTTTTTCGGTTTCAAATAACAGATTAACGTCTGTTTATCCTAACCAACTTACCAACCGCACTTTACTTTAACATGTAATTAGGATTGCAATTGCTTTAAGAGACTAACGCTATGTTCTGTCGCCTTTATCATTATTAACAGAAGTCCTTTAGTGGCCCATTAGTGAATACCATTACGAAGGTAGTATTTCAAATACACGACCATTTTGCGTGTGTTGCAATTAGCGAAACGACAAGGAGTTTTATGGATGAACACCCATCTTGTTTTAATTACAAATGCATTTATGTTGTTTCAGCAAGGTAAGATTACAAATTATATGTTTCTGAGCAGCGTATTGAACGTTTCTTAGTATTTTATAAGAATACATAAGCTAATGGTAGTTGACCAGTTTGATAGTTTGATAGTTTTCAAACAAATTAAGAAAAAGTATAAGCCCATAATTTAAAGTATTATTTGTAGGTCTGGACCCTTAATTATAACAGTGTTTAAGTTTGTTATATGAACTCAAAATTACAATTTGACAATTGTATTAGTATTAAGAAATTTCTTGTTTGATTGGTATGTTACTAAAGTTGGTTGAAGGACTGCGAATTTTTTTTTGAAATGATGGCCTAAACAAATTCATTGCTTGGTTCTTGGGCATAGTTTAATAGTCATTCTTAAAGGCAGACAAAAACATTTTTCTTTCTTAAAACATAGTAATTGAACTGACATGATGAATTTGATAAGTTACTCGTGTAAAAGATTAATCGAAACCGAGTCTAGTTACATAAGTGATTAATTACTGTGATTAAATAGTTTATTTGCATATACGATCATGTCTTATATTGTTTAACTGACGCAATTTAAAATTTGAATTAGCGCCTCTTTGACGCTTTGCATCTGTGTCTTTTTTGTATTCTATATAAACACCATTGATAGTGTAATTATGAAGTCAACACATAAATATGCCCTCGCAATGCAAAGGCTTTGTATACATTATTAGGAAAATTATCATATTGTGCAGAACTGTTCTTATGGCACAATGACTTAAAGTCCCAACCAACCCACACAAATAAAAGTGTCATTATAAATTGACACGCAATTTCATGTGTACACTTATACATCTGTGTGTCGTAGCAGTAGATAACATACGAATAGTAATAATAAAGGGATTGGTATTACAGCTGTGACTTTGCCATTAGATTATGCTTATTACGGTAATTGCACTAATACTGCTGTTAACCCAGAATTCAAACTCAATTTATTGACAGATGAAAGAAATTCAAGATAAAAAAATAAAGTTAGACGGAAGTATTACAATAAGCTATGTAGTTTCTTGTTTGTAAATGGAGTAATGAGAGGCCCACATGGTAAACTATGATAAAGATCAAAGTATTAACAAGACGTTCCCTCTGAGCGAAAACATCAACGTAACTTCACTTAAAGGCAACGACTCATTGAGTCAAATCAACAACTGTTTTCATTTAGGCCTTTATATAGAGAAGAGCTTCATACTTTCGATAGAAATAACTGTTGAAGTCTATCAACAAAGTAAAAAGTTCAGCATCCATTTCGGCAAGCTTACATTTACTCAACCGTTTCCAAACGCCACTCTACAATGATTGTTAAAAAAAAGTAGTTATGTGCGATTTTCGTTAAATTAATATTTTTGTTTTATTCCTTAATTACTTTAAGAAATAAAACGTTTTAAATAATGTATTATTAAACAGGTCTCGCGTAGCGAACTAACTGGAGAATGAATATGCTATGTCTCTTTCGAATAGTATCACTCACAACAGGTTAAATATAATGTAAGCAAAATATTCACAATTGTTATTGGGGCAAAGGTACTTTGTTTATTTATTATTAAATGAACACACGTCCTTATATGGCGTTAACGAGTTTAAAACATAGTTTATGCCCGTCCGTTGATGGATTTTGTAATTGATGTGCGAATGGAAACGCCCACAAATCGTCAGGTGATTACAAGTGACCAATGAATGATCAAGAAACTTGTTCGAGGTTAGGTTTAAAAAGCCGATTAAATTGCGAAGAATAGTCAGTTGCTGTCAGATTAGCTACCGGAATTATAGGCGTACATTGTCACCAGCTTCACCAACGGTGTAAGGTAAAAATTCATGATGCTGCTGGCATATTATGATGATTGTTGTAAGAATATTTTTAAATATTTTAAATAAATAGCAGCATACAATTTTTGGTATTATTATTACTATTATTATTATTATTATTATTATTATTATTATTATTATTATTATTATTATAATTATTATTATTATTATTATTATTATATTATTATTATTATTATTATTATAATTATTATAATTATTATTATTATTGTATGATAATTGTCATAATATTTTATAATATAATAATATTTAACCATAAAAGATGCAGTTGATCCTTTTTTTGTTTAACGTTCGCATGCGGTTCTATGATATTTTTGCTATTCTATGATATTAGTTTGTGTTCACGAATAACACATGAATTATTCTGGTGCAAGTAGGTGATAGGGAAGTATATGAAACTGGTTTGAAATTGCTTTTTATAAGATTTAACGTTTTTTTCCGAGAGAAAAACAACAACATTTAAATAAATAGTTGTTTTAAATAAATTGCTTTTCTTAAAGACAATCGTCCTTTATTTCTGCTGAATGCTAATCATTTCAACCAACTGGCCCAAGGGACATGTGAAAAAGCAGTAGCTTGTATGAGTTGCATCCAGTTTTATTGGTTCAACGATATTTGCTCTTTTTTCAAGTTTTACATTCCTCAAAAATAGTTTATACAAATTTGCCAATCCAACCATATGAATCGGGAATTTAATCATTCAGGCGGTTATAAGTAGACTGGAGTTTACTGGGTTTAAGTGAGGTTAGTTGGAACTTACTTCCAAGATGACGTCGTTTTCTTGTTTTTCGTGACTTGCGGACTTGCGGATATTTTCACCCGGTAAGCTATTATATATATATATATATATATATATATATATATATATATATATATATATATATATATATATATATATATATATATATATATATATATATATATATATATTTATACATATATTTATTGATTTTTAATGAATACGCCATTTTGACTCTGCGATGTTGGTGCTTCTTCCTTTGTCTTTTTTTTTGTTTCAATACCGTAGACGTCGGAATAAAAAAGTTATTACGGCAAAACCGTCCACAAATTTGTTGTTTAATTTCGTGACCTAAGAAATTTTGGATGTTCGAATATCATGTTCTCGTATAATAAACATTATTTGTGCATGTTTACAATAAAATATAACATACATCACGATTATTATATTATCTCGACGTGTATTTATGTCTATTTATTTATTTATTGTAGAATTATAATGGTTTAACCTCCTTTGGAACTGACTTTTTTTAGCTCACTTTGGGACCTGACTTACAAATGACAAATAGCTTTTATCTATGTTAAAGGGTTTGCCACGAAATACCTACCCATCTTTAATAAAGTGTTTGCATGTACTTCAATATTTTATGGTTAATTAGTTATTTGGCGCAATTTAAACGTACGCGTCTTAAGAACGTTACATAATGAATTATAATAATGCTGTACCAAAAACTTGGCGACCAATTGAATCAATTAACATATTTTCACGTGAATGGGTTGTGGGGTTCCTGATATACGAAATAATATAATATTAATCAGCCCCTTCAGTAATATAGTAATGTATTTTATGATGTGTCGACCTTATTCTGATATGAACTTTTGACCATTCTTGGTACCGTTTTCAGATTATGCAGACTTCAGATGGCGATAATAAGTGTATCTTTTGTGCAGTATATGTAATTAGAAAATTAAAATTAGAGGAGGACTAAGATACCAGTCCCCATTCATGGACCACATAGTTTATATATAGATTATGCCAGATGACTAAACAGGCATATTATGACACATGAACCAAACAAAATAAAGAAGTGAAACTCCAGCTGCTAGAGCAGTATTGCATTCTCATTATATACAATTAGTTGGTCCTTTATTTATTGCAAGTGACCAATGGCCAAAACAGTACGAAACAGCACAATACGAAACAACATACACACATCCAAGAATAAAGCTGGGGTCACCGCCTTGGGACGGTCAATGCAAAGC
Organism: Dreissena polymorpha; assembly: GCF_020536995.1. NCBI lineage: Eukaryota > Metazoa > Mollusca > Bivalvia > Myida > Dreissenidae > Dreissena > Dreissena polymorpha. Next base: position 134,096,090 of record NC_068358.1, on the reverse strand, counting down.
ATTGAGGGTTTAAACCGGTTTTAGAGCGCTCAACCTTACACTTGGCCCAGTAATATTCATAATGCATAAAAGTGTAAATAAAATTTAACCTCATAGCATTGCAACTCAAATTAAACAATAATAAAAGGGAATTTAAACGCATTCAATTTAATTACCATTTAATTACTCAATGGTAGGAAGGAGATCAGAGCGACAGAGTTACAACTTTTAGAAGAACGATGAAATGAAATTATGAACAAGTGTCAACTACATCCCTTCTTTTCAGAAAAAGATTTAACAATTTATAGTAAAATTTCAGATCATCATCATGCAAATTTACAAGAAGAAGCATCAATAATCGGTGTAAAAGATCCATATTAAATAGCTGGGTTGTTTATGTGACGGCTAAAAAAAATTATCAAACAAGAAACGCCCGAAAGTGAGAAAATATGAATAATGTTTAATGATATAAACCCGATGACCTATGCATGTAGCCGAAAACAGTTAAAGGGGATCGGATGACGTTATTTAGAAGCGATGACACGAGGACTTCAACTTAATCCAATAAAATAAAAGGGGCAATACTGTAAAATAAAAAAATAAATTAAAGGGGCAGTACTGTAAAATCGAATTACCTCAAAACTAGCTTTGTTTATTGAATATTTTAGAATCAAACATATACAATGGTCATTCCATTAAAAATTCCGAATTTAAGACAATAAATATATAGTGAATTATAATCAACACGCATGCGTTTTTAAGTACGTCACCATAATATTATTTTTTTATATGATTTAATTAAATTGAAAAGTTTAATATAAACATTTTCTTTAAGATATTTTAATTTGCGAACACGCTTCAAAACCTCTCCATAAAATGATGGGTGGGAAATTTCATTAGTTTAATGCCATTTTAAAGAAACATTATATTTTGAAATTAAATCACCATACTTTGAGTGAAATTTAGAGAATTTACGTCGAAGGTTATGATACAAAAAACCTTGTTTTAGCAATGTCTTCGTTAATATACGATTACAATCATTAAAATCTTTAATACATGAACATGCTCTGGCGTAACGTACCAACTGTGAAATGTAAATACCATAGGATGGACCTTTAGGGATGTTACAATGTACCATATAGGAACGGAAAATTTACAAATTCAAAGTCGTAGAAATTTGTCTTAATCATATTATAATTAATAGTAAGATGTAAGTGTAAATCTGTATTGGATTGACACGATCTATTTAAGACTAGTTCGTTCGGGTAGATTTTTTGAATATAATGTTCAAAACATGTACAGCTGATGTTTGTAGTGTTTTTTTAATAAAGTCTGCCTAGACAAGTATGGCATATAATTGCTATTTGTTCTACTAAATTACAAATTTTCAAGTGTACTCAGCACGTATATACATGATAAAAATATTCATTTGGGTCGGAATGAATTTGTTATACATTGGGAACATTATTAAAGATGAGTAGGCAATGTTAGGAACAAACGAAATAACCTTTCAAGGTGAACGAATACTTTATATCCTAGATTCAACAGTCTTAAATAATATGTATTCACATAAACGTACACTATAAATAAAATACATGTATATATTGATCACTTCTACTGAACTCATATCGTGTGTTGCATCTGCAAATATCTTAATATCTACTGCAAGTTCACTTTTTGCGATTATGATGTATTCACAAACTACAGAACTTGTTTAAAAGTAGGTCGTCCAAAAAGTGTCACATCAAAGTTACATACATATATCAGTTTCGTTATGGCTAAACGCGTAAAATGCAATTGTATTCAATAAAGTTAATTATTTTAGTTAATATATTTTAGTTAATATTTCAGTTTGCAATTAAAAAACTATTCTCTGATATGCATTTCTATGCTCGTGTCAGGTATTCCAAATCGCTTAGTGTATTCCGTATCGCAATAATGGTAGTGTTTTTGTCTCATCAACCTTGTAATAGTATCGAACCGGCTTTACCCGGCTTAACCCTTTTTGTTTTTCATTACAGTTTTATTGCACGTTAATGTCATGGTTTTATGTGTTTAATTGGCGTGGTGCTTGCACGTGATCTTTTTTTGAGTTCGTCCCTTTCGCTTTCTGGAGCGGTACACACTTAGTTACGCTTTCCTTTTTTATCTTAGCATCCTCAATGTCTATAACTTGCGTCTTGTTACATAAACACAATAAGCATAGTATTCTGTTTGGTAAGCATATTATTCAGTTTTAGGCATTTAAGTATGTTCATATGTGTTAATCTAAACATGCAAAAATTACACGGTGTAAATAATACCGTCAAATGCCTTATATTACGCACACCAAATGTTAGCGTTTAATTTGAGAAAACATTCAATTCAATGTATATGTCAGCTTTGAGCTAATGACTTAAAACTAAACAATTCCTTATATATTACATACTGTGTCAACTACAAATGAATACAAAATGTTAACTCTTAAACTCTAATAAGAAATCACTGCGGAATTCATTCACAACAGTTACCCCTTGTAAAACATTTTAACATATGTATAAGCTTTATTTATCGTTTGAAGAACAGGAACAAAATATGCTTAAAAAAATGTCAGTGCCAAAAAGAGGAGTAAAACCATTATAATTCGGCACTAAATGAATTAACAGACAAACACATACGTCGAAATAATTAAAACAAAAAACGTGTGTATGCTACATTTTACTGTTAACATGAACAATACTGTTTATTACACGAGAAAATGATATTCGAACATCCAAAATCTCGAAGGTCAAGAAATTAAACAACACATTTGTGGACGGTTTTGCTTCAATACCTTTTTTATTCCGACGTCTACGGTTTTGAAACAAAAAACCGAGGTAAGTTCAAACACCGTAGTGCCGAAAGGACATTTGCATTTAAACAAAATTGGCTTACCGGGTGAACTTATCCGTAACTCCTTCACGAAAAACACGAAAACGAAACCTTCTTGGAAGTAAGTTCCAACTTACCTATCTTAAACCCAGTAAGCTCCCGGCCACGCATTCCCCCTCCACTGTCATTATCCATGTCATTTATTGGTATTTATGAGCCTTTTAAATATCTGATTTATCATGATTGCAGTGATGATAATATTGTTTATCCCATTTGGTTTTTAAAAAATACATGTTTTTGTAAGATTTTACACAATTTTAAGTTTTTGATCATTTTATTCTATAAAAAATATTGGTTTTCGTGTATGTTTACTACTGAATAAGTGTTTGGGTAACAAAACCTATGTTCACCCACTATCCATGAGGAGATTGTTTTACATCATCTATGGATAGCTTAAATTTACTTATGTCGTATAACAATGTTTATAATTCTTCTCTTTATACATATACTTTTTTTCTTTGGCTCGATAATATATACACTGTAATTTATTTAACTTAAGTAAATTGTATAATTATCACGGACAATTTTATAATAACATATTATTATTATTATTATTATTATTACTATTATTATTATTATTATTATTATTATTATTATTATTATTATTATTATTATTTCTATTATCATCATAAAAACATAAAACCTAACCTTAAAAGCAAAAAACTGTAACATTCTATTTACTTGCTTGTAGGATACAGTCATGGATGTACTTAAAGATCAATGGATACTAAACAGCAGTTTGATAAACATATCCAGGGTGGTTTTGAATAGCAGTATGCAGAACCTCACGGTCAATGAAACAGACGCCTACGTACCTGACGCAAACGCTCCTGACAACATGCAAGAGTTGATTGACGTGTTTCAGATCATTGGCTACATTATACAACCGTTGATTCTTGTTGTAGGAGTAGCTGGAAACATATTAACCCTTGTTACCATGATGTTTTCCCGATTCAAGGACTTGACCTCGAGATATATCATTTTGTTTCTGGCATTGTCAGATACTGCTCTCCTTCTCACACAACCTTTAAACAAATTCTGGATTATCAAACTGATTGGAATTGATCTGAGAGCTTTGTCTACACTGTCGTGCAAGATCTTTTTTGTCATCTTTAGATCTGCAAAAATGACATCTTCCTGGTTAGTCGTGTTACTTTGCGTTGAACGATATGTTGCCGTTATATTTCCGTTGAGGGCAAAGTCTATACTCCGTAAACATTATATTGTGGTAGCGATTGCGTTGGACTATGTGATCATAACGACGTATAATTCTGTTTGGCATTTTTCGTCGGGAATTCAAGGTGGTATCTGCAAACCTGATTTACCAAGTTTGCAGCAAAGTGTGTTCGTAACAATCGGAGTAACTTTTTATTCTTTTATTCCAACCATTATTTTATTGGTACTTACCCCTCATATTGTCTTTCGCTTATTCCGTCACGCCAAGATGCGACAAGCGTTGAAAGGCAACTTATCCAGCGCGACTAACAGCTCCATGTCGGCAAACAAGAAACAGATAACCAAGACTTTGAAAGCAAGTGTGATGGTCATTGGTGTTCTGATATCGTACGGTATCCTCATCATACCGATTTCGACCGTCCATATTTATTCATTTACAGCAGGCTTTAGCGCTTTTGATGCCAATAGCGTGGCTTTTTTCATTTTTCGTGAGATTTCGCAGATTTTAGAGCAGATAAACTACGCGATCAACTTCTTTTTCTACGTGGTTTGCTCCAGGCAATTCAGACAACGCTTGAATGAAATACTACATTGTTCGCCTCTTAGGTTTAGAAAATATTTCTTCAAATCGGTGACAACCGGTAACTCTACATCAGTTTTAAGTAGATCGGACAGTATAAATCAATAATTAATGCATACTCGATACTGGGATCAGCGCGTTTTGATAGAACAGCAACAATTATGTCATATCCCCGTGCTGCAAACATTTGAAGAAAAGAAACGTGTGTGGTATAAGTTCAACCTGCATCGAATAATACCTGACGTTCTTGTAGTAGTTTTTAATGTATTTATCTAACGAAAATAAGAGTCGTGGAAAATGACTTATAAATGTAGCATAACTTAGGATAGGATATTGTGAACTAATTGGCTTATAGTTGTGGTTGTATTTTAGTGTATTTAATACAACATCCAAACATATTGGGGGTTTTCACATCGTAAATGACACTAGCCGTTGCTTTTCCTTAAATTAAAAATAAATATGGCAAATTTAATAATTTTTTACCAACTCT